>NC_045775.1:33752934-34054891 GCF_008692025.1 Phocoena sinus
TGATACAGCCACTATGGAGAACAGTATGGAGGTTCCTTAAATAACTAAAAGTAAAATTACCATATGATCCAGCAATCCCACTACTGGGCATATACCCTGAGAAAACTATAATTCGAAAAGACACATGCACCCCAATGTTCACTGCAGCACTATTTACAATAGCCAGGTCATGGAAGCAACCTAAATGCCCATCGACAGACGAATGGATAAAGAAGATGTGGTACATATATACAATGGAATATTACTCAGCCATAGAAAGGAATGAAATTGGGTCATTTGTTGAGATGTGGCTGGATCTAGAGACTGTCATACAGAGTGAAGTAAGTCAGAAAGAGAAAAACAAATATCATATATTAATGCATATATGTGGAAGCCAGAAAAATGGTACAGATGAACCAGTATGCAGGGCAGAAATTGAGAGACAGATGTAGAGAACAAACGTATGGTCACCAAGGGGGGAAAGCGGCAGGGGGGTGAGGGTAGTGGTGTGATGAACTGGGCTATTGGAATTGACATATATACACTGGTGTGTATAAAACTGATGACTAATAAGAACCTGCTGTATAAAAAAATAAAATTTAAAAATAAAAAATAAGAAAGCCCAGAGATAAACCCACGCACATATGGTCACCTTATCTTTGATAAAGGAGGCAAGAATATACAATGGAGAAAACACAGCCTCTTCAGTAAGTGATGCTGGGAAAACTGGACAGCTACATATTAGAGAATGAAATTAGAACACTCCCTAACACCAAACACAAAAATAAACTCAAAATGGATTAAAGACCTAAATGTAAGGCCAGACACTATAAAACTCTTAGAGGAAAACATAGGCAGAACACTCTATGACATAAATCACAGCAAGATCCTTTTGACCCATCTCCTAGAGAAATGGAAATAAAAACAAAAATAAATAAATGGGACCTAATGAAACTTAAAAGCTTTTGCACAGCAAAAAACAAGATGAAAAGACAACCCTCAGAATGGGAGAAAATATTTGCAAATGAAGCAACTGACAAAGGATTAATCTCCAAAATTAACAAGCAACTCATGCAGCTCAATATCAAAAAAGCAAACAACCCAATCCAAAAATGGGCAGAAGACCTGAATAAACATTTCTCCAAAGAAGATATACAGATTGCCAACAAACACATGAAAGAATGCTGAACGTCATTAATCATTAGAGAAATGCAAATCAAAACTACAAGGAGATATCACCTCACACCAGTCAGAATGGCCATCGTCAAAAATCTATAAACAATAAATACTGGAGAGGGTGTGGAGAAAAGGAAACCCTCTTGCACTGTTGGTGGGAACGTAAATTGATACAGCCACTATGGAGAACAGTATGGAGGTTCCTTAAAAATCTAAAAACAGAACTACCATACGACCCAGCAATCCCACTACTGGGCATATACCCTGAGAAAACCATAATTGAAAAAGAGTCATGTACTACAATGTTCACTGCAGCTCTGCTTACAATAGCCAGGACATGGAAGCAACCTAAGTGTCCATCAACAGATGAATGGATAAAGAAGATGTGGCATATATATACAATAAAGAAGATGTGGCAAAAATATAAAAAGAAACAAAATTGAGTTATTTGTTGTGAGGTGGATGGACCTAGAGTCTGTCCTACAGAGTGAAGTCAGTCAGAAAAAGAAAAACAAATACCATATGCTAACATATATATATGGAATCTAAAACAAAAATTTTAAAATGGTCATAAAGAACCTAGGGGCAGGATGGAAATAAAGACGCAGACCTACTAGAGAATGGAACTGAGGACATGGAGAGCGGGAAGTGTAAGCTGGGAGAAAGTGAGAGAGTGGCATGGACATATATACACTACCAAATGTAAAATCGATAGGTAGTGGGAAGCAGCCACATAGCACAGGGAGATCAGCTCAGTGCTTTGTGTCCACCTAGAGGGGTGGGATGGCGAGGGTGGGAGGGAGATGCAAGAGGGAGGAGATATTGGGTATATATATATATGTGTATAGCTGATTCACTCTGTTATAAAGCAGAAACTAACACACCATTGTAAAGCAATTATACTCCATTAAAGATGTTAAAAAATAACAATAATGCATCACACACACAAACCAATGGGCTGCAGAACGATCATTAGGTGAGTAATCATCCCACACATTGGTGAGTTGCCCATGCCTTCAGCAGCAATATATATTGCAGGCCTGGAAACTACAAGCTTTTCCTTTCCTTCCATTATATATAATACAAAGGAGCTTATTTTAATCATTCAAAAGAATAATGTTCTTCTCCCTTGGAAGCTTTTTCTGTTTTATAGCATAAGCTAGCCTTTTTTCAGAATAAAATGACTGCTTTTTTAAATGGCACGTCTTAAAAGTTCTTCTCTCAGCAGGTCACTGATGGTGGGAAAATATCCCTCTGTTCGTATCAAGGTTTGAAAAAAACAAAGTTGTTTGAAATACAGTTTCTCTTAAACCTCTTTACGCCCAAGAAGGGCATATGGAGAAATAGCTCTTCACACGGTTCCCACTGCTTATATAGTTAATACACCACAGATTTATATTAGTTAAGGGCCAGGATATGAGAAATGCCGACAAAAACAATAATGGGATAATGGAAGGTTAAAATTGGAATAAGGACAAGAAACTATTGAGTAGTGGTAACTACAGAAGAGAAGAGGAAATGGGTGGAGTAGAATGGGAGAAAAGGTGATGAGGGTTATGATACGTCTATAGTAAGTTTGGGAGAAAATTCTTAAGTATTACAGTACTTTGCCGCAAAGAAATGAGAAGCAAAAGATTTTTTTCTACTCGAAGGTTCTGTAGTCTTAAAACCTTGATTTCCTGCTCTTACCAAATGAATCTTTAGTTGAATCTTTGCCTGATTGATTATCTAAGCAGTAAGAGTCCTATGAATTTTTTTGCCTACAGGTCACTATTTTAAAAAGGAAAAGAATGCCAAGATGTTCTTTAAATTTCTAATTAGACACAAGGAAATAGGAAAGAGATAGAATTGAGAATAGGAAACTAAGCAGGGCAAGAAGCCCTTTCTCTATTATCTGTAAGCTAGCTGTTGACCTGTGTTATCATGGAATTTTAAAGAGTTTATTGTATCAATTTGCCCTTAAATTCTCAAAAACAAGAACCAGAATCTCAGTCTACAGAAAAGCTTTTGACTGACTTATGACATATTTCTTCTGCTCAAGACGAAGAGGAAACTCGGTTAGTTTAAGCATCAAGGTGCTTAACTATGTCATAGATTTACTTCATTATACCCTCACTCTAAAATGTGTGTATCATTTAAATAAAGAGATCTTTAATATTCTATGTTTCCACCTGGCTGCTTTATAAAGACCTACATCTAGATTGAAAAGAATTTAATTGGAGAGAAATTTAAGGGTAGTGTGAATAAAGTAGTAAGCAATGAAGGAAGGCAAAACCTTAGATTTAAATAGCATATAAAGAAGATATTAAAAAAAAAGGAGACATAGGCAGGTACCATATCTATAGGGGATGAATGAGAAGTCAGAGATCAATAATTGGGATCAAACCTGTGGCAACAAGCCTGCAACCTGTAGTAAGAAGGTATTAAACTAAAATGACTAAAATCAGAATTAGGTTATGGATGTGTATACAAGGTCCAAGTCAGAAATACAGGTTTCAGAAACAGAAGACATCAATGAATCCACCAAGAGACAATCCATTAAGGCCTCAAAGCAAAACTAGTCATGATATTGTCTGCTGACACCAGGAATTTCCTAGGCTTTCTAAGTGGGTTGGGTCATTCTGAAGGTTAATTATGAAATCAGTTGCTTTTCCAAGTCCTGACAAGGTCAAGAAATATCAAGCCTTATTCATGACTCTGCTCCATGCTTAATCAAGTTCTACCCTGAATAGATACAGAAAGCTTTTCTGAAGGAAGTTCACAGGTTAGGCTATCCCAGGAAAAGTCTCAGAACCTACATTCCCACTGAAGCAAGGCTCTTTGAGTCAGAACTCAAAACTTTTTACATATGGTTCCTGGCCCCGGAAATAGTTTCAAGGTCCTAAGTGGTATTCATATACACATCATTTCTTCTTCAGAAACAGGATCCACCAGATGGGTCCAGTCACTCTCTTACTCCAATAGTGTTATAGGCACAAAAGTTGTCATGAAGGTAGCCAGGGTCCTGTGCACCTCCAGCTTCTATTTCACAGTCCAGCCTAAATAGGCGAGCCCCCTACCTCCTTTACTTTACTGTGGTGCTCCATGCCTAGACCAAAGCAGACATGAATTGATTGATGCTCAAGGTAGCTGTATTGTCAGCCTCTTTCCCCAGTCTCTACCCCAAGCTTAGAGTCAGTACCTGAATGATAGAGTTAAAAAAAAGAAGAATAGTGAGTAACTTGAAGCTTTCCCTTTAAGAACAAGTACCCGGCAAGGATGTCCCAGCCCACCACTCTTTCTGATACAGTGCTAAAAGTTCTTGATAATGCAATAGGCAGGAAAGGGAAATAAAAGATACAGATTGAGATACAGACTGAGAAGGAAGATATAAAACTGCCTTCATTCACAGATGGTATGATCATCCATGTAGAATATTTTTTAAAAATCAACAAAAGAACTCCTGAAACTAATAAGTGATGGCAAGGTTGCATGCCACAAGGTTAACATACAAAAGTCAATAGTCTTTCTATACACCAACAATGAACAAGTGGAATTTGAAATTAAAAGCACAATACTATTTACATTAACACCCCCCTCAAAAAATAAAATACTTAGGCACAAATCTAACAAAATATGAGCAACATCTATATGAGGAAAACCATAAAACTCTGATGAACAACATCAAGAACCAATTAAGAGGACAGTTTATGTTCATGGATAAGAAGACTCAATATTGTCAAGATATTAGTACCTCCCAATCGGATTACAATCCAAGTTCCAGCAGGTTATTTATTGATATCAACAAGCTAATTCTAAAGTTCATATGGAGAGGCAAAAGACCAGAACAGCCAACACAATAGTGAAGGAGAAGAATAAAACTGGAGGACTGAAGCTACCCAATTTCAATACTTAGTATAAAGCTACAGTAACTATGACAGTGTACCGTTAGGAAAGGAATAGACAAGTAGATCAGTAGAACAGAATATAGTACACAGTAATAGACCCCCATAAATACCATCAACTGATCTTTGACAAAGGGGCAAAGATAATACAATGTAGCAAAGATAGTCTCTTCAACAAATGGTTTGGAAACCTTGACACTCACATGCAAAAAAATAGATCCACACACAGATCTTACACCTTTCACAAAAATTAACTCAAAATGGATCATGGACCTAACTATAAAATGCAAAATTATAAAACTGCTACAAGATAACATAGGAGAAAACCTAGATGATTTGGGTATTGTGATAGCTTTTTAGATACAACACCAAAGGACTGATCCATGAAAGAAATAATGAATAAGCAGGACTTCATTAAAATTTAAAACTTCTCTGTAAAAAAAAAAAAAAAAAAGCAATATCAAGAGAATTAGAAGACAAGTCACAAACTGGCAGAAATATCTCTAAAAGACACATCTGATAAAGGACTGCTATCCAAAATATACAAAGAACTCTTAAATCTCAACATTAAGAAAACAAACAACTTGATTTCAAAATGGGCCAAAGACCTTAACAGACACCTCACCAAAGAAGATATACAGATGGAAAATAAACATATGAAAAAGTTCTGTAAATCATATGTCATTAGGGAATTGCAAATTTAAACAGCAGTGAGATACCACTATACACTTATTAGAATGGCCAAAACCCAGAACACTGACAACATCAAATGCTGGTGAGGACTTAGAGCAACAGGAACTCTAATACACTGTTGGTGGGAATACAAAGTAGTACACTTTGGAAGACAGTAGTAGTTTCTTACAAATCTAAACATACTCTTATCATATGTACCAATAATCACGCTCCTTGCTATTTAACCAAAGGAGATGCAAAGTTATGTCCACACAAACGCCTGCACATTTATGTTTACAGTAGCTTTATTTATAACTGCCAAAAGTTGGAAGCAACCAAGACATCTTCAGTAGGTGAACGGAGAAGTAAACTATGGTAGTTCAGACAATGGAATATTATTCAATGCTAAAAGAAATGAGCTACCAAGCAATGAAAGGACACAGAGGAACCTTAAATGCATATTACCAAGTGAAAAGCACCAATCTGAGAAGTCTATATACTATAGGATTCAAACTATATTACATTCTGGAAAAGGCAAAACTGTGGAGACAGTAAAAAGATCAGCAGTTGTCAAGGATTGGGGATGTGTGGAGGTATGGACAGGCAGAGCCCAGAGGACACTTAGGGTCGTGTATATACTCTGCATGATACCACAATGTTGGATACACGTCATTATACATTTGTCTGAACCCAACGAATGTACAAAACCAAGAGTGAACCCTTAAGTAAACTACGGGCTTTGAGTGATTAAACTGTGCCAAGATAGGATCATTCCTGGTTAAAAAATAAAGAAAGTACCATTCGGTATGTTATGTTGAAAATGGGGGAGGCTATGCATATGCATGTGTGGGGAATTTGGGTATAAGTCAATCTCTGTATTTCCCCTCAATTTTACTGTAAACTTAAAATTGCTCTGAAAAATAAAGATTTTAAAATAAACCTGGAAAAAACACAGACCTAAGAAACAGAAGCACAGAATTTCAGAGAAGGCATTCGACTAGCATCCAGAGAAAACTGGAATAGGCACAGCTTGTATTCACATATACAAGAACAGGTTTGTGTCCAGAGCATGAGAAGATCAGCTTGGAAGGCAATTTTGACAAGGAAATGAGGAGCTATACTTTTTTCATTTCTTATAATAGATTAGATCTGCATTACAGTGCCAGTAGTGTTCTACCATTGTTCCTGAGATCAAGGTTGTTGCTTTTAGACATCCTTCTTGATATTAACGGCTAAGTGCTAATAGACGTGTTAAGAAAATGTGGAAGCAACAAACTATGTACTCTTTGCTCTATTTAAATCTATCCATGGGCACTCTAAACATCTGAATCACATGTCATATTGAGGACTGTCTTCCCTAAGTTAAGCACCAGTTCCTTTAACTACTTGATATTATTTAAAAGCCCTTCATTTTCTTGATCAACTCCTCCTTTTTAATCATAATTTGACTTCCTTTTTCCCAGCGGTAAATTCTTCAAGGCCTTCTGGCTGTCAAGGGGAATTTGAAGATGGGAATTTGGGAGGGGAAAGGGGGCCAAAGACTCAGAGACTGACTTGTTCTGCCCTGGTATGGCTCTGTCCTTCAGGCCTTGAAGGATATGTCTATGATATTAGGTTCCACTTCTATTCTTACCCCTCTTCCTCTAAAATGCTTCTAACATTTTGCTATTCTTCCTAGTCTCACAGATACACAAGATCTATAATGACATTAACCACACTATAGGAGATGCCACTGGTTTTCTTGGGCTGGTTTTTAATTTAATTTAGTTATAGCTTTAATGCAATAATTGCTGCTTGTCTCCTCCCTCCATTCTGATATTGATTTTGTGAAATTTGTGAACAAATTTCTCAGAGGAAATTCATTTTTAATGACATTAAAAATATTTAAGGAAATTCAAACCAATATCTATCAAAATTAAAACTACATATAATCTTTTCCAGAAATTTCACTTCTAGGAAATTATTCTTGTGTGAAGTGATATAATACAAAGATACTCATTGAAGCTTTAGTTTCAAAAATGAAAGGAAAATGCAGCAATCTAAATGTTGATCAGTCATTTGCTGACATTAAGTAACTTCTCTGCTCCTCAACATGTATATGCATGTGTGTATTTGCATATATATACATTACATATATGTGTATATATATATATAATATAATATATATACGGATATACAAGCAGAAACCTTGCAGAGCTATGATGACCAAATAAAATACTGAATGCCAAGTGCCAAGTACCTGTTACAGCATATCTGGGTCACAGCAAATGCTCAATAAATTATATTACTATCATCATTTAAATTCTAGCTCTTTCACTAGATTTAGAATCACTCATTACATCAATCTTGCTAAAGAGTGTTTCTAGTTATGTAATAATATAGGTAAGTATGCTGGCGAAAATTATACCAGCTAAAAAAAAAAGCTATTGGCAGTCTAGTTAGGTATTTAATTCACCTGCAAGGCTGCACTATAAGATTGGCAAATAGTGTCTGTCACCTGTTGAGTTTTTATACAATAGTCACAAAGAAAGCCATTAATCAACTCATTGAATCAGACTGACACTTAAATATTTGATCTTTCAGATTCACATTGAAAATATTGATACAATTCTGCACTACTTTTAGTAGTTAGTAAGTTCATCACACTTGGATGTATAGTCTGGAGGAGTTCCTTTTCCCTACTTATTCTGAGCATTCTTAAAGGAAATTGGAGACTCAAGAGGGAGCAAAGGGACTTACCTGTGATCACTGTTAAGTGTTCATTATTTTTCTCTCCCTGTCTTTGGTGATGGTGGTAGCTACGAACAAACTCTACAGTTTATCTGAGATACATTTAGTGATCCAATTGGTAACATTAAAACTCATTATGTCTAAAAATTGTGCTGGATATTATGGGCTTATAAATATAAAACCAGTAGGGACTCTGTCCTCAAGGAGCTTATAATTCACCACAGAGGATATATTATGAACATAAATATAACACAGAAAGTATGGATGAAATGAGAGTAAGAAAATAATCTACTCAGATTATACAGCAGCAGTATTCACAATAGCCAAAAGGTGGAAACAACCCAAACATTCATCAACAAATGAATGAGTAAACAAAATGTGGTATATACATATACAATAGAATAGTATTCAGCCTTAAAAAGGAATGAATTCTGACACATGCAACAACATGGATGAACAGTGAAGAAATTATGCTAAGTGAAATAAACCAATCACAAAAGGACAAGTACTGTATGATTCACTTTTATGAGGTACCTAGAGCAGTCAGATTCATAGAGACTGAAAGGAGAATGGTGATTTCCAGGGGTCAGGGCAAGGAGGTATGGAGAGTTCATGTCTAATGGGTTCAGAGTTCAATATGGGATGATGAAAAGTTTCTGGATATGGATGGTGATGATGACTGTACAACACTGAATGAACTCAATGCCACTGAGCTGTAGACATTAAAATGGTTAAAATGCTGAATTTTATGCTATGTATATTTTACAGTAATAAAAAGAAAATAAATAACAGGCAGTTTGATATAAATTTAAATTTTGATATATTCAATATATTTCCTAGAAAAAGAGGGATAATCTTGACCTAACCCAGGTGCTTCGTATCCAGAGACATCCTGAAAATGCACAGAAGAAGAATAATTGTATCTGTATGCTACAGACCAGAATGCTATTAAATATTAATAGGATAAGTGATATGAAAATAAAACTATATGTAATCCTTGCATGCACATAAAGAAGAGTATCAAAAAATGATTACTTGTTGAGACAAAAAATGGCCGGACTTTCTTATATGACAGAAGTTATGTTCCAGGGAGACTATTCTCTACTGACTCCACCAAGTGCATTAATTTTGTTTGCTCTTTGATATGTCCTAATAGCAGTAAGTCTTTACTATAATTCTTTTTAACAAGCTTTTATATTTGAAAGCTATGTTCCAACGCAACTAGTCATTTCCTTCAACTATATGTGTGAACGTAATCATTGGTGCCTTTTAAATATAGTTTAAGTAGAACATTTGACTCATTCAGGGAACTGAGTTTCCGGAAGGGAGCACTGTCTTTCCATAACTTAATCACAGGGTATTTATAGCAGTTTGAAAGCTGGTCCTGTTTCCAGCGAAGTGAATGAAGTTTGATAAATGGCAGACTATTGGTTTCTCATTCTGGATGCCCTTGCTATTTGTACATGAGACAATGAATCATACTGCTTAAAAAAGCTAACAGTGTATTTATGTATAGGAATAGCATCTAAGATTCTGCTTATATACTGACAGTCTTGTGTTGATGGTAATAAAGCCTACTATTATCTTGCCAGCATATCTAATGCTGGAGAGTCCTTCTGGTTTAAGAAAGAGACTTTTAAAAATACTAACTGCTCTCAGCGGCATCTAGTACAACCTGTGAGAGGCTGTTTTTCTGATGCATTTATAACTGCGAGGAATATAATGGTATCCCTTGAAAGTGAATCCAGAATGTTCAACATGTTAGTGAAATTTATCAATGCAACAATTATTTAAGAACTCTATTATGATGTATGGAGCTCTGACAATATGCTCTTCGAGATGGTGCATAACTCCGTGGCCAGCTAAACATAAGCAAGAATTTGTTTCTTCCTTCAGAAGCTCAAAAAACTATGTTCAAAGGTATTATTAAATAACCATTAGACATATGCAAGTTAAAATATATTTTCCAATTTTTTCTGTCACTGTTTCCCTTTCCCACTGTCTCCCCTGGATTATGCAGATTAATTTTCCTTTTGGAATATAGTTAATACCCTAAAATGCACACAGTAGCCCTCCTTATCCATGGCAAACACGTTCCTAAGACTTCCAGCAAGTGCCTGAAACCATGGATGGTACTGCACCCTATATATACCATGTTTTTTCCTATACTAACAGGCAGGGTAGAGATGGCATGAATGCACTGGACAAAGGGATGATTCACATCCCATGTGAGAAGGAATGGGGCAGTGGGAGATTTCATCATGCTACTCAGAACAGCAAACAAGTTAAAACCTGTGAATTGTTCATGTCTGGTATTTTCCATTTCATATTTTCAGACTGCAGTTGACTACAGGTAACTGAAACTGGAAAAGGAGAAACTGCAAACAAGGAGAGGATACTCTACTGAGTATGTAAGGCTTTCCGCCTGAAAAGAGAAAAAAACAGGTCGTATGTTCCTACTGCCCTGAGGAAACTTGGGCAATGTTGACAGTAATCAACACTTCCTTGAATTCGTCTCTGAATTTACTAGACACCCCTCCTGATTTATGATCATGGGCAATGAGTGAAGTTAAAATAAATTTAAGTATCCAGAGATGTATTTCCATATATCTCTGATAACTAAACTCAATTACAAAGTGTGCCTAAAAGGAGGGATTCACATAAGATTTTCTTTCTATCAAATGAGATGATGATCTATGAAACCATACATACAGTGCACTCATCATTAAAAGAAACTACTTAATATACTGAGGGTAGGAAAGGCATTCAGAGGTTTGATAAATACTTAGATGTGTCCAATCCAGTCTTAGAAGTAGCCCTATATAGCATTATTCACCAGCAGAACAATATTTCATAGTTTAGGAGGACAATTTTATGCAATCAGTTATTAGTTTCTGCATATTACATTCATATATTGCCTTAGTGACATACTCTACTGCATTCCTGTAAGTGATATCAAGAGGCTATTATACCCAAAGAGCTATCCTTACTGTGTTTATTCAATTACCCATACTTCTTCGTCATTTTCACATTTATCCTTAAAAACTCCTTGTAACTTGCCTTACTCTTATTCCATCATCAAATGCCTTCAGATATTAGAAAAAACATTTAAAATGATATTATATTTATGGATCTGAATAAAAATGTATCCCAATTGTGTGAACAAAATTCCATCACTTTTTTTTTTTAAGAAATAGTCTCCTTGACTGAAGAATATCTGGACGTATTAGGAATGTGAGCTGTCTGGAAGAAACAGACAATGCAGGTAGGTTTGATTTCTCTCAGGGAGTTAGAAAACCTCTCTTCAATGAAGGAGGATAAAGCTATAATGATTCTTCACAAGGAAGCCTGATCATGAGCAACTAAATGAGCCACTTTTATGGCCATTAATGATTTGGGCAGAAATGAAAAAAAAAAGACTCACTGGTTACTTGCTCCTGTGAGTCAAACATAAAAACACAACACAGTGAAGCATATTGTTTACCTGAATTTTAGAGGAAACACTGAAGATATTTTCCAAAGTAAATAAATTGATCACTGTTCTAAATCCAATAACTAGTCTTCTTTTGTTTTTGTCTCCTGGTCTACTTTCCTTATATAGTAGCTATGTAGCCCAGATTTTTTTATATATATACAATATATTTTTACAGTACTCACAAGGTATCTGCACAAAAGAGACTGAGTTGATATCTATACATGGAAAGCTAATGGGACCCTGTGAACCTGGATATTGACACCCTCACCCTCTGCCATCAATCTAGAACACTGCATAATAAACATTATCATCACAACTGTGCAATACACGAGAATTAATCATGACCAAAAATATGACAGAACCCCCCCGTTTAGTGTACTGTTATATGTAATTGTCCGTAACCATAGTTACAAGAAACTTTGGCAATAACAGTATGTACAAAAGTTGGAAATGTAGTACTGTTTTTAATGAGTAATAGAGTCTTCCATGAAGATGATGAGAATGGTAAACACATCCTTTTCTTCCTAAATTGTGTTTGCTTAGAAAGGCCAAGTCTAATGGAACCATGTAAGCCTTCATTTGTTGAAAACAGGAATGTGAACTCTGGTCTACAAAAACTATGAGACATCAGGAATACACCTAGTGGAATAAACAAATACAGCAGAAACCCATGACAATGAATTTATATAAGTATTCCTTTATCTGAAAACTAGGGCTTTTTTTTTTAAAAGGAGGATATGGGGACAATTTTTCAGATAGAAAAAATAAGTGTATAGTTTACCTGCTATCTTAAAGGATTCTGCTAATTTTCATGTTAAAGCCATTATTTATTTAAAATGATGATAGAATCCAACTAAAGTTCTGAATACTCTTTCAGTCTCTGAGATTGCATGAGTCAGGATTTTTTATGCACCATTGCCTGCTTCAGAAATTCTTAACAGGCCACTCAAGAAAGATAAAAAGCCATAGGTTGTATATACAATACATGACTATGACCATAAAAGTAGTTCATCTCTTACAGGCTCATTGAGTTTGCAAGTCATCTGTGAATGAAAAAATTCTTAACTTTTCCAGTCATAAAGCTGTGATTAGCTCAACTGTTCTGCTATAAAAGAACCAAATGATTCCATTAATGGATTTTATGAATAAGAAGCTTAGGGCTTTATATTTTTCCTCATACTCCTCACCTTGTATTCTAAAACTGTACTTATACACAGAAAGCCAAGTGTCATACAGTGATAAGGTGTAAAATAAAATGTATGAGTTTAATTTTTATGTTTAATCAAAGGAAAATATCAAATAATTGATATTTTAAAGTATACTATAATTGTAACTACATACAAAATAAGGAGGAAGAAAGTTCTTAATCAACACATCAAAAGGTTAAGTAATCTAGAAGATTCACTGAATCCTATCTTGAGGCATAAATTTCAATAAGGTTCTCCAATCTGCTCTTTCAGTTGGTAGTTGAGAGCCTAGATAACTTCCACTCCTCTCCCACCCTACCTATGTTACAAAAGAAAATGGAGGTTTTATTATTGAATGAAGTTTTATTATTATATGAATTCTTGCTCCAACTGCTCTACTACCATGACTTTTATTCCTTTTACTTATTAATCTCATAGAAAAATCCCACAGAATAATTTAAGAAACCTCAGTTTTTAAAAAAATCATCAAAATTCTGAAAATAGACCCATTGGAGTCTCTGTGTCATGAATAGTTAGTTGTTAGGGACTCTTATATGATTTAAAGGATTTCAATCAATTGATTGGTAATTCACTTTATTTTTTACTCTCATTTCTCCTTAAACAGAGAGGATATTTCAATTCTCTCCCAATATTTAAGAGCCACCTACTTGAAATGACCAGGATGTTTTCTTTTAAGAACACAAAAAGCAAATCCTTGAAAATTCTTAGTTTAAATGGGTGACTTATCTGATGTGATATTACCTGGATTGTATTGATGTTTCCTTGTAAGACAGAAAACCTCTAAATATTCTAAACTTAAGGCTCATGAACCTTTCCAACATTGTGGCAAATCTTCTAGGAGGTATTAATTACACACAACCAGAAAGTTTCATCCCTGTCACTATGGCAAGAGGATTTTAATAAGTATAGTTACACCTATATGCTCAGTATCATTTATATTTCAAACCAAATAATACTATCAAAACAACTCCATTTGTGGAGGAAAGGTTTAATTTAGTCTTACTTATCCAGCAATATGATAGATTAAAAATTAAATGTATATGAAAACAGATAACCAGGAATAAGAGTCAGAAGAAACTACCAACAAGAGATTTAGATGGCCAAAGAGTTCAGATGTTTCAATGATCAGATACAGAATATAAGAAAAAAATAGATATATAAAGATATATAAAGAAATAAAATATGAATAAAATAAACAAGCCACTAAAAATTTTTAAATACCAAAAATATATGAAAAACAGAATTTTAGAACTGAATTTTAGAGAATTTTAGAACTGAAAAGTATAATTCTTGAAATTAAAAAAAAAAACCTGAATGAACAGATTATGCAATAGATTAGACAGTTAAAGAGAGATTTACTGAACATTGTGCTAAACCTGTATTATTATCCAGAAGACAGCACAGGGAGAAAAGAAAATGGAAGAGATCAAAGAGAAAACAAGAGACATGGAGGATAAAATAAGAAGATATAAAATATGTTTAATCCTAGTCCCATCAGAAAAAAAATAGAATAGAGGAGAGAAGATATTCAAAGATACAATAGTTGGCAATTGTCTAGAACTGATAAAAGCTGGATTCACAAATAAAGGAAGTACAATGTATAAGAAGACAGGCAAAAAGCAAAAACAAAAACCCTCCATCTAGATATATTGTGGTAAAATTATAAACTACCAAAGAAAACAACAAAATATTAAAAGAAAATAGAAAGTACAGTTGTCTCCAAGTATCCATGGAAGATTGGTTTCAGGACCCCTCCCACCCCAAAGATACTGAAATCTGGATGTTCAAGTCTCTTATATAAATTGATGTTATATTTACATATATCCTACGCAAATCCTCCCCTATATTTTAAATAATCTCTAAATTACCTATAATACTAAATATAAGGTAAATAATCCATAAATAGTTGTAAATACAATGTAAATGCTATGTAAACATTTGCTATCACATGGCAAATTCAAGTTTTGCTTTTGGGAACTTTCTGAAATTTTTTAATACTTTCAATTTGGTTGAATCTGCAGATGCAGAACCCATGGATACAAAGGGTCAGCTGTAAAGACAGATCTCCAAAACAGTTGGGAAAAAAAAAAAAGAATAACAGCAGACTTTTCAAAAGCAACAATGAAGAATGAAATCAGTGATGTTATCTTCAATGGGCTGATGTTATTTACAAAATAAATGCATAAATTAAAGACACAAAAAGGTCAGAAGTAAAAGATGGAAGTATATATTAATAAATTCTAACTAAAACAAAGCTAAGACAGCTATATTAATATAACATTAGAACTTAGGACCAGTGTGTTATTATACAATGAAAATTTTTATTTGATCAGAGAAATATAATTCTAAACTTGTATGCATTAAATAATAGCCTTGAAACGTAAAGAAAAAATTAATAGAATTTAGAAGTACACTGCAAATAACTTTGCTATTATAGTAGGAGATTCTGTCCTCCTGATACATAAAGTAGACAAAAAATTAAGGCTATAAAATAATTAGATAACCAAATTTTCAAATTTTACTTATAAGGCTAATATATGACTCTGCTCTCAACAGAGAATATACAATCTTCTCAAAAGTATGTGAAACAGATATTTTTAATTGACCATATATTAAGCCAATAAAGCAAGTCTCAACAAAATATGAAGACTCAATATCATATGACCATGTTCTTTAACATAATGTCGTTTCATTAGGAGTCAATATTAAGAAGATTATTAAAAGTTTTCACACATCAGGACATATAAACACACACAATCTAAATAACATAAGGGGAAAAGTAAACCTCAAAAGAAACTTTAAATATTTGGAACTGACTGATAATGAAAGCACAAAACTTTGGGAAGATGCCATGAAAAAGTATTTAGACAGAAAATATTATCCTCAAATAATTATATTAGAAAATAAGAGATTAAAAGTAAGCAAAAGCATCCAGATTAAAAAATTAGAAAAATAACAAAATAAACCAAGTAAACATTTTAAAAGAAATGTTTTTTCTATTTCTTTAATTTTGTATCCATATGAGAAGATGAATACATATCTACAAGGCATTCCAACCAAAAACAACAGAATACACATTCTTTTCAAGTGCACATGGAACATTTTCCAGGATAGATCATATGCTAAGCCACAAAAAAAAGTCTCAATACATTTAAGAGGACAGAAATTATATCAAGATTTTTTTCCAACCACAATTAAAAATCAACTACAGGGAGAAAAATGGAAAAAACACAAACATGTGGAAACTATACAATATGCTACAAAACAAACAAACAAACAAAAAGGGTCAATGAAGAAATCAAAGAGGATATCAGAAAATACCTTGAGACAAATGAAAATAAAGACACAACTTCTCAAAATCTATGGGATGAAGCAAAAGAAGTTCTCAGAAGGAAGTTTATAGCAATACAGGCCTACCTCAAGAAACAAGTAAAAGCTCAAATAAGCAACCTAAATGTAAAGAAAAATAAACAAAGCCCAAAGTCAGAAGGAAGTAAATAATAAAGGTCACAGAGGAAATAAATAGAAAAAAAAAATATAGAAAATATCAATGAAACTAAGAGCTGGTTTTTTGAAAAGATTGATCAACAAAATTGATAAGCTTTAGCCAGGCTCATTAAGAAAAAAAGAGAGAGGACCCAAATAAACAAAATAAGAAATGAAAGAGAATAAATTACAACTGATATTACAGAGATATAAAAAAATCATGAGAGAATACTATGAACAGTTATATGCCAACAAATTGGACAACCTAGAAGAAATGGACAAATTTCTGTAAACATACAATCTTCCAACACTAAATCAGGAAAAATTAGACAATCTGGCCAAATTGATCACTAATTGTAAAATCGAGTTAGTAATCAAACAACACTCCCAGCAAACAAAAGCCCAGGACTGGACAGCTTCACAGGGGAATTATACCAAACATATAAAGAAAAGCTTAATACCTACCCTTCTCAAACTATTCAAGAAAACTGAAGAGGAGGGAACTCCCACATTCATTCTATGAGGCCATTATTATGAAGATACCAAAACCAGACAAAGGCGCAACAAGAAAAGAAAGTTACAGGCCAATAGCTATGATGAACATAGATGCAAAAATCCTCAAGAAAACATTAGCAAACCAAATTCAACAATACATAAAAAGGATCGTACACCATGATCAAGTAGGATTTATTCCAGGGATGCAAAGATAGTTCAATATTCACAAATCAATGTATGTTATACATTGCATTAACAAATTGAAGCATTAAAATCACAGGATCATCTCAATAGACAGAGAAAAAGCATTTGACAAAATTCAATATCCATTCTAAAATAAGATTTGATATACATGTATACATTGGAATATTGCTCAGCAATAAAAAAAAGATTCTGCAATTTTCAACAATGTGTATAAAGTTAAAGAGTATTATGTTTAGTAAGATAGGTCAAAGAAATACACATACTGTATGTTATCACTTATATGTGTAATCTAAAAAATAAAACAAACAAGTGTATATAACAAAACAGAAACAGATTCACAGATATAGAAAACAAACTAGTGGACGCCAGCAGGGAAAGGGAAAGAGGGAGGGGAAAGATTGAGTGTAGGGTTAAGAGGTACAAACAACTATGGATAAGATACATAAGCAACAAGGATACATTCTATAGCACAGGGAAATATAGTGGGGTTTTTTGCAACAACTTTAAATGGAGTATATAAAAATGTTGAATCACTGTGTTATACAACTGAAACTAATGATGTAAATCAACTATACTGCAATATTTAAAAATTCAACATCCATTCATGATAAAAACTCTCAAAGTTAACACAGAGGAAACATATCTCAAAGTAATAATGGCCATTTATGACAAACCCACAGCTAACATTATACTCAATGGTGAAAAGCTAGAAGCTTTTCCTCTAAAATCAGAAACAAGACAAGGATGCCCACTCTTGCCACTACTATTTAATATAGTATTGGAAGTCCTAGCCACAGCAATCAGACCAAAAAAAAAAAAAAAAAGGAAGAAAGAAAGAAAGAAAAGGCATCCAAATTCAAAGGGAAGAAGTAAAACTCTTCTATTTGCAGATGACATAATACTAGATACAGAAAACCTTGACATCTCCACCAAAAAACTATTAGAATAAATGAATTCAGTAAAATCTGCAGGATACAAGATTAACACAGAGAAGTCCACTGCTTTTCAATACACTAGTAATGAACTATCAGAAAGAGAAAAGCAAGAAAACAATAACATTTAAAATCACATCGAAAAGACTAAAATACCCAGGAATAAGCTTAACCAAGAAGGTAAAAGACCTATACTCTGAAAATTACAAAAAAATGATGAAAAATATTGAAGATGATACAAATAAATGGAAAGATATCCCATGTTCATGGATTGAAAGAATATTGTCAAAATGTCCATACTATCCAAAGAAATCTAAGATTTAATGCAATTTCTATCAAAATACCCATGACATTTTTCACAGAACTACAACAAATAAATCTAAAATTTATATGGAATCATGAAGTCCCCAGATAGCCAAAGAAATCTGGAGACAAAAGAACAAAGCTGAAGGTGTCATGCTCCCAAACTCCTGTCTATACTACAAAGCTACAGTAATCAAAATGGTATGGTACTGGCACAAAAAACAGACACACAGACCAATGGAACAGAATAGAGCGCCCAGAAATAAACCCACTCTCATATAGTCAATTAATATGCAACAGAGACAAGAATATACAGTGGGAAAAAGATAGTCTCTTTAATAGCAGTGCTGGGAAAACTAAACAGCTATATGTAAAAGAATAAAATTAGAACATTTTCTCACACCATATACGAAAATAAACTCAAAATGGATTGAAGACATAAATGTAAGACCTTAAACCATAAAACTCCTAGAAGAAACCATAGGCAGAATACTCTTTGACATAAACAGTAGCAATATTTTTTGGATCTGTTCCTGCAAGGAAAAACAACCAAAATTAAACAAACAGAACCTAATTAAACTACAAAGCTTTGCACAGCAAAGGAAACCACTGACAAAATAAAGAGACAACCTACTGAATGGGAGAAAATATTTGCAAATGATATGTCTGATAAGATGTTAATATTCAAAATATAAAAACAGCTCATACAGCTCAATATCAATAAAACTAACAACCTGGTTAAAAGATGGGCAGAAGACTTGAACGTTTTTTTCAAAAAAGACATCTAGATAGACAACAGGCACATGAAAAGATGCTCAACATCACTAATAATCAGAGAACTACTAATCAAAACCAAAATAAGATATTATCTCATACTTTTCAGAATGGCCAGCATCAAAAAGACTGCAAAATAACAAATGCTGGTGAGGATGTGGAGAAAAGGGAACCCTGGTACATTGAGGTGGGAATGTAAATTGGTGCCGCCACTATGCAAAACAATATGGAGGCTTTTCAAACAACTAAAAAGAGAACTACCATATGATCCAGCAATTCCACTCCTGGGAATATATCAAAAGAAAATGAAAACATTAATTCGAAAAGATACATGCACCCCAATGTATATAGCAGCATTGTTTACAATAGCCAAGATATGGAAGCAACCTAAGTGTCCATCAAGAGAGGAATGGATAAAGAAGATGTGGGATATATCAATATATACAATGGAATATTACTCAGCCATTAAACAGAATGAAATTTTCCTATTTGCAGCAACATGGATGGACCTGGAAGTACTATGCTTAGTGAAATAAGTCAGATAGAGAAAGATAAATACTCTATGTTATCAGTTATATGTGGACTCTAAAAATAAAACACAGGAATACAGTATAACAAAACAGAAAGAGGCTTACAGATAGAGAGCAAACTCATGGTTACCAGGGAGAGGAAAGAGGGGCAAGACATTGGTAGGGGATTAGCGGTAGAAATTACTATGTATAAAGTAAATAAGCTACAAGGATATATTGTATAGCACAGGAAATACAGACAATATTTTGCAATAACTTTAAATGGAGTATAATCTATAAAAATATAGAGTAACTACGTTGTACACTTGAAACTAGTATATTAAAAATCAATCATATTTCAGTTAAAAAATGTTTCATGATAAGATATTAAAAAAATTATGATTAACTTAATGCCAATAAATCTGAAGAAACTTTGGATGAAATTTAAGAATCTCTAAAAATAAAATGTATCAAAATCAACCTAATGTATCTAAGGAGCCTCAATGGTCTTATAATCATAAAAAATAAATTTAATTTGTAATTAAAAATATTTTCACAAGGAACATCTCACATATGGATAATTATAAAGATTAGTTCTACCATGTTCTCTAGATCATAGGAAAGAAAGATTTTTTTTTAAAACCTATGATAAGTCTAGTAAAACTAATGAAAACTGAAAAGAGATGCATGGGAAAGGTAAGCTATAGTCCAATCTTGTAAAGATATATGAATACAAATAGATGCAAATATCCTAAATATATTGGTCAAGGTGAGTAGACTGAAATTAAAAATAATTCATAGTTGTGTTGGCATTCCTTTCTAAATCTAAACAGGGTACCTGCTCATTGGAAATAGTTAAAATTGATTACAGTTGGGAGAGGGACTTGTGTGTTGAGGGGATAAGGCAACCTTAATTTTTCATTTTGCAACTTTCTGTGTAGTCATTTTCTAGCCTTTTATATGTATTACTTTTTTTCTTTTTTTTTTAATATAAGAGGTTATCTGGCTTGAGATATCAGGGCCGCTTTTCATTTCATTTTGCTTTCTCTTTAGTCTCTCTATGCTAAAATCAATAAATATTTTAAAATATTATCTACAATTTCATTGCATTAAATTGAAAAAAAATTTAGATGAGATGGATGATAAATTTAGAAAATACAAATGAAATTAACTCAAGAAACAACTAGAATAGGCTGCTAACTACAGAAGAAATTGAAGAATGACATGCAAAAATGGTGCCAGGACAATTTCATCAGTAAACTTTTATCAAACTTCAAGAAACAGGTAATTTCTGTCTTTTACAACCTGTGCCAGATCATAGGAAAAGATTAAAGCTCTCCAAATTACTTACAAAGTTGGTATTAGCTGAATACTAAGTCTGATAATTGCATAATAATACAATGGAAGAAAATTTCATACCAATTTCATCTCCAAGCATAGATGTATTAGTAATGCCTATTGAAATAATTCAGGCCAAAGATGACAGTGGGTTGGACTAAAGTGACAGTGCAAGAGACAGTAAGAAATGAGCGGATTATCATTTCTTTTAGTAGAGCAAACAGAATTTGTTGATGGAGTGGATATGAGAGAAAGAGGGAGAGTAAAGTTTTTGGTCTAAGCAACAGGAAAAAATTACATTTCATTTACTGAAGCTGAGAAGATCATAGAAGGAGCTAGTTTTCAGGGTGGGTATGTGGGTAGGAAACATGTGTTGAACTTACTAAATTTGGGACACATACTGTACATCCAAGTGCAGCCGCCAAGAAGTCAGTCAGAATAATAAGTCTTGAGTTCAAGAGACTTTCCAACATGTAGATGAATTTGTTCACTGAATGAATGAATTTGGGGGTCAACTCTAAAGGCTATTTACAGCCCAGAGATGTGACACCACTATTGTTATGACTTCATTAAATTAACATTTAAAGGGAGCAAAGGGTGCTGTATGGTGAGCTGCAGCTCAACAACAGACAACAGGAGAAATTGAAATAGAGAAGTTTATTACTCACAGGTCCTGGAGGAAGTACACAGCACACCTCAACGGACCACACTACAGAGTGCAGACAGAGAGGATGATAGGACTTAGGGCACATGCCTTTATTACAGTCTGTGGGTGGAGTGTTTTGGGATTCCTAGACTATAGGTCAATTCAAACCAAAAGAGTGGGATTCTGGTAAGCCGCACAGGGGTCTTATCTAAGGGGTACACAAGGGGAAAACCTTGGGATTCAAGAGAAATTGATGTTTGCCACCAGGGCTATTGTGAAACTCACATCAGGAACTTACATTTACTTGTGACTCTGTGGGCTGTTATCTAGGGCAGGCAATTGTATGAAGGGCTAGCGTCAGGTCAAGGTTCCTGCTGGCCACACCTGGCCAAAGAAAATGAGTGCCAAGACAGCAACACCACGGAGTCACTAGGCTAAGCCCTTGACGATGACCAATGAATGAAGTGTAACTGGGCAGAAAGGAAGTTCTGGGTTAGTGAGAAGGAATCAGGAAAAAAGACTGAGAAGAGGCAGTTAGGGTAAAGTTAGGAGGGAAACAGGAGAGAGTAACGGCCTGGAAGTCAAGAGAAAAAAGTGCTTCAAGCAAAAGGGAGTAAACTGCCATATCAAAGGTGTCTAGTAAGTCAAATAAGATGAGGGCTGAGAGAGAACCAGCAATTGAATTGAGGTGTGTGAAAGTCATTGTAGATGTTGATAAAAATCTGTTTCAGGCAAGTTTTGAGGATAAAATCCTGATATAAGCGAGGTCAAGAGAAAAGCGTATGTGAGGAAGTGGAAGCAAAAATGAGGATTGTGCCTAGAGGAGGAGTGAGGGTCAAAGAAAGCTATGGTGGTGCTGGTGGTAGTGGTGAAGCTGCTGCTCTTGTTAAAACAGGAGAAAAAACAGTGTGTTTTCATGAGAATGATCCAGAAGACGGGGAAGAAAACCAATTTTCATAATAGAAAGAAGACAAAAGCCATATAAATATCTTACCTCTAACAGTAACAGAGATTCCAGCTACACGGTTTTTCTTACTGGCTTTCTATTCCTAATTGCAGTCATAAAAATCGGTAGGAGGTTTGACTATCCTATGGAACTTTCTGTAAATGCCCTAGATGGCTTTGATTGCCTTTGCTGCTCTGGTAGAATGAGTTTCATAATCCAACACTTTCTGGTTGAGCATTGCCCAGAGGACCCCATCCCAATTCTAAAACACCTTTGTCCCTACGGTTGTTTCAGTGTCTCACTGAAATAGTCTGTCTTCCCAGGCTGGACCCCTGATTTTCCCAGTGAAATGTCAATATCCAACACACATACACACCCAATCCCTTTAACGACCCAATTTGCCCCTTAAAAGTAGCTCACGCTGTTACGGCCTTCTTAGGGCACTGTACTTGAACTAACTTATTGCATTGCGCCAGCACCAGAAGGAAGTTCAAACTCCCTTTACACAGAATGCAAGTGCCACATACTTCAAAGCTCCATGCACTGCTCAAAGTCTCTTGACGTTATTTTTGCCTGAAAAGGGTATTTGAAATCATCATTCTTACTATGATGCACATAATTTTACAGGTATTCTTACCATTACATAATATTATTTTATTGTTTATATTTTCTAAGAGCTGAAACTAGCAGTACTAACAAACATTCCTGAAATGAAAAACTGTTTTCATGTGTTAGCTACCTCTGCCATTTCAAGAAAACCTTTACTCAAAAATTTGGAAGAGAAGGTGCTGCGAATGTTAGATTTTAACCTACTCATTTGCACCATGAAAATATTACTCTACATCTTTACAATGAGTTCTTATCTTCTAAATCACTATAATTGTCTTCCATGCCAATATAATCCTGTCAGTTATTCTGAGAAGAAGCACTTTGTTTATCAATATGATTAAAGGCAACGCACTGAAGAAAGTGCACTCAGCTGTTCCTCAAAGGCCGATCTCCAGATTGGGAAATCTATTCACCACTGGTCAAGCTTTAACATTAGAAGTTAATGGTCATATGCTTCCTGTGAAGCTACTGCTACAACCAGATTCAGTCTGATTCAGACAAAAGTCAAAGATAGAACACCAAGGAGAATAAGGAGTCTTGGATCAGATGAATGGATTCAAGGGAGAATAAAAAGTCAGGTTTGGGGCGAAGGAGACAGAAACCAGGAATCATATCCAGGAAACAAATCAGCTCCAGGTCAGGCTGCTAAACAAGCCAGGAATGTCAACAGTCAGACTCTCACTGACTCATTTAAAAAAATCATTTGTTCATTCAGCATTTATTGATTCATTCATTCTACAAGGTGTCAGGCACTATGTGCTAAGTCACAAAGTTAAACAAAATAGTCAGAATGTCTGTTCTCAGATAGCTTATAGTCCAGTAGAGGAAATGGAAAAAAAAAATATTTAAATCATATAAACATAAAACATAATAGCACATTGAAATTAATCCTAGGGAAAAAAATAAAGCCAGATATGGTGATAGAGGGTGAAAAAGGTGCTATTTTGGATAAGAGAATTAGGAAAGGCTTAATTGAAAAGTGTTGCCTTTAGAGACCTGAATTACATGAGATAGTAAGCATGCAAGTACCTGGGGAAAATCTTTCAAGCTGAGGAAACAGCGATAGAAAAGACCTTGAGATAAGGACATGCTTGACTTGTTCAAGGAACAGAAAAACGGCCAATGAGGAAGTAGGATAGTAAACAAGAAGAGCGACGGGCTGAGAACAGAAACACAACCAGGAGCCAAATCATACAAGGTTTTGCGGACTGTGGCAAAGACTTTGGATTTTATTTTCAATTTGGTGGAGCATGGTAGCACCATACAGACAGACCACCAACCAATGGCAAAAACTGAAGGACAAACGTAGAGGTTTTAAATACATAGTTGCAGATAATAATGTGCTCTCTCTGTCATCACTTCTGAAGTTCTGATCAAGCAGAAAAGGTTAGTATATATGTAGGGGGTACAGGGGTTGGGATCTGAGCCAACCACAAGTTCTGGCATCAGAATTCAGTCTCCTGACCTAGCACTCCACTAAAAAGGTTAGGAGATATGACATCAGTAGAAACAGTAAGTGCTGAGAGCAAAAGGCATAGGGGAGAAGAAGATCCAAAAATCAAGTGGAGTTATGTCCTCATAGGTGGGAAGGGTACAGAGACAGAAATCTAAGGGCACCAATGATCCAAGAAAAGCAGGCACACTGTGGGCACCAGGGAGAACTGCAAGTGAATAGCATGGTTATGGTCCCACCTGCTGAGTGGGTTCTATCCTGAAGGGGGCGCTGAAAAAGCCAACCCCTAACCCGATTAGGATCCAAAGTTTCTGTCGAGAGGTCAGAACTGGGCCAAATGGGCAATGTGGCACCCGGAGAAGAATGGCAGCTCTGTGGTTAGAAATGTGTATTAGGGTTCTCCAAGATATAGAACCAACATGAGATATAGATAGATAGTAGATAGATATCTGAGATTTATTATAGGAATTGGGTCATGCAATTATAAAGGCCAAGAAGTTCTGAATCTGCTGCCTGCAAACTGGAGAATGAGCAAAGCCGGTGGTACAATTCAGACTGAGGATCGGCTGATAACGCAGGTCCTGGCCTGAGTCTGAAGAACGAGTGCCAATGCCTAAGGGCAGATGTATGTCCCAGCTCAAGCAGAGAGCAAATTCACTCTTCCTCCATCTTTTTGTTCTATTCAGGCCCTTAACAGATTGAATAATGCCCCCTCGAATTAGTGACATAATCTTCTTTACTCAGTCTACCCATTTAAGTGATAATCTCCTCTGGAAACAGCTTCACAGACACATCCAGAAATGTTTTTCAAACAATCTGGGCATCCCATAGCCCAGTCAAATTGACACATAAATTAACCATCACAAAGTGAAAGCCTGTAATGGCAAGACAAGCTTCTACAGCAAAAGCCTGAATGGGAGCTGACGAATCATCTCCTGCCTCAGGTGAGAAGTACTGCTGGGAACTGAGTTGAGCCCATAGATGGCAGCCAGCCAGCCTTCCTCGTGGAGTAAAGGAGATAGAAGAATGTTAGGATTCAGGCTGGGCTCATCGGTCCTCTCAATGTTGGCTTGAAGATAACACTGAACATCCAGCCTATCTGGTTCCCTTCTGAGTCCCAATGTTGACTTTCAGAAATAAATCTAGAATCTAATAGATCTAACATCACTAATTATATCCATCTCATTATCTAGAAGAACCATTAGGTCAATTTATCTGTCATGGGAAGTTTCTGCTTATCGTCAAAGGAATTTACTGAAAGGAAAAATCTTTCTTTCAAGACAAATGGCTAAAGGTGTTTAACATAAAAGTGATACTTCTTCATGGATTGGATTGGCAAAACAAACATAATTATCCTACCAAATGGGGGATATTCTGTCACTCAGGATCTATATCCAGCATCCATCAACTCACGGTGCTTAACATTAACTGACAAATAGTTTAAGCTACTGGAAGAATAAAACGGGATCACTCACTTTTAAACACATATATGTGTTTAAAAAAAAAACCAAAAAACACAACAGGACATGATATCTATCCTCTTAAATTTTTAGTGTATAACACAGTATTGTTAACTATATGCACACTATTTCAGAAAAGATCTCTAGAAGTTTTTCATCTTGCATGACAAACTCTATACTTGAACAGCAACTCTCCATGTCTGCTCCTTCCCTCCCCCTGAGCTCCTGGCAACCACCATTCTACTTTCTGCTTCTGCTGGATCAAGTTTGCTGTTGGACTCCTCTAATGAATGTTTCCATTTATTTATTCTATTTTTCGGTTGCAAAATTCGTTTGATTTCCTGTTGTTTATCACTGTGATATTCTCATTTTGTTCATATATTGTATTCCTAAACTTATTGATCATCTTTATGATTGCTAACTTGAATGCTTTGTCAGTTCATCCATATAACTCTTTTCTTTAAGGGTCAGTTTCTGGAGATTTATTTGGTTCCTTTGATCGAGCCACGTTTCCTTGTTTCTTTGTATCCCTTGTAGCTTTTTGTTGAGATACCTGCATCTGAAAAAATAGCCACCTCTCCTAATCTTTAAAGACTGACTTCATACAGGGAAAACCTTCACCAATTAGCCCAGCTAGACATTCTGGGGGCCTTTCAAATCTTTTCCCAGGCTACGTCTTCTCTGGGCTTGTGCTTGTAAATTCCAAATTAGAAGGATTTGCTGGGTTTATTTTCAGTAGCCTGTCATCTCTTGCTCCCTCTGGTATGACTGCAGTACTGCAAGTTTCTGGAGCTGTCACCAGTCACCCAGTTCTCTTCTGTTTTCAGCAGCCCAGACTTCTAGAGGATGACTGATCTCATCAACACTCTGAGTCAAAAGAGACAGAAACCAGTACCTCAAACAGCTACGCAAAAAGTCACTGGACAAAGGTTCCAACTCTTTCCCTCCCCAGGGAGAAGCCAGGAGTTGGGTGTTTTTCTCCCACTCATTCTGTGCTTAGCTGGGGGGAGTGAGTATAACTAGTGCTCCAAACCATCTTCTTTATTTTCAAGGGCTCCCAACCTGACATCTTTTCCTGTCTGTCAGCACGTTGATTCAGGCAAGACAGAAACCAGTCCCTCAGGCAGCTTCCAAAGAAGTCTCAATGTTGAAAGTATGTCACAGTCTTGTCTTTCCCTCCCCCCAAGGGAGAACCGAGGGCCTGGGAGTCTTCTCCTGATTGGGCTGCACTGAGCCAGTGGGAGGAGCTATGGGGAGTGAGTGCAGCTGGTTTTGTAATCGGGTGCAGGACTCTCAACTGTTTTCAGGATTTCTCACAAAGGAAACTAGACTGTGTACTTTTTTTTGAGTCAGTGTCTCCGTGGGTGGTGGAAGGAGTGTCTGGGCCTTTGTATTCCACCATCTTACGGACATCACTCCCTGGGCTCACTTTTTAACTTTCAAAACAGCTAAGGATCATACTCTCCCCTACAAGCCTGTAAACACATTTAAAGCAACTCTCATTACCCAGCTCAGAGCCCAGCACACGGCACATGCTTATTAAGTATTTATTTAACTAAAGTAAAAGGTTGTACAAGACATTGGCAGGATTTGAACTTATGGGCTGTGGCATTGTCACCCTTTCATAAATGGCTTTCCTGTGGTTCTCTACTCAAACTTTCAAGAGTGCCTAAGAATTTAATTAGTAACTATGACAGAGAGAATTCAGGTTCAGGGTAGCAGTGGAGTATATAAGAAAGAGCATAGAAGACTTGGTGTCGAAGACCTGAGTTTGAATCAAAGTCCTTCAAATCTTCCTAGTTACTTTCAGCCCTAGATGTTCTTCAGGTTCATCTGGGGAGCCTTGGAAACATAGATTCCCAATACTCACCCTATTGAATCAGAGCTTCCAGGAATGGGCAGATACCATTTACACAGATTCACAAGGTTGAAAAATGCAGTTCTCGCTCTTTCTTAAAAGGCATGCCCCAAACTTTCAGAACCATAACAAGCTCAACTATCTGTAAAAGGGGCTATCGGTTCCTCCATCGCTGACCTCACAGGGATACTGTGAGGGTCTAGTCACAGTGGGCATACATGTGAAATCAATGTAAACAGTAAACCATGGTAATAATGTAAGATAACTTTACATATCAGGTTAATTTGAATATCCAACAAGCGTTTAAAGGAAACAAAAACACATCAATCCCTATAGACATGTTCTATATAAAGAACCATATTATTCTCTTTCTAAAGTTATAATATTATACCTCCCTTATTATAGTTGTGTTTCTGTGAAGTGGTTTCCAAATCAGATTCTATTTTAAGCACATTAAGGGAACTAGCTATTTAAAGTAACTCCCTGTTGAACACTTTATGAAGAATACTTCTAAAATGCAAATAGACAATCACTAACTAATTGTTATTTAAAGCCTGGGTTTTGTATATGATGTTATCTGCAAGTGGGACACAGCTGTACTGCTGTCAGCAACATCTGGTACTTTCCCTGGAAACCGTTCATGCCTTTCCTGGGTTAGCCTCATGACAGCAACACCACTGGCCTCAGAGGAAGCACGAGAGACCTTAGGCCTTTTCTCTCACCCACTAAATGCTGAGAAACAAACACAGGTGTTACCTCTTAGATTCCAACCATAGCTGGACTCCCCTGTTTCCCACAGTAAAGCCTTAGATCAAGCTGAGGACTTCCCACAAAAACGACTCTTAGTGATATATACCCCGTATCCCTGATGCTCCGGGCTGATTTATTACACTCCTAAAAACCACACTTCCTCTCAAATAGTTCAAAAATCTCACGTGAGGATTTTCTTTAAAAATTCCCTCCATTACTTAGCTTCAACTGGGCAGATAATATTTCAGGTGTTAAAAAGAAAAGGCTTCCATACAATTTGGTTTCTGAGAAGAAACTCAGGGGAAAAATGAGTTTCTTCACAATGAATTTCCTTTCAGAAGAAGAAAGTTATGGCAGTTCGAGCTTCATATTCAGGGCTTCCCTGGTGGCACAGTGGTTAAGAATCTGCCTGCCAATGAAGGGGACACGGGTTTGCGCCCTGGTCCAGGAAGATCCCACATGCCGTGGAGCAACTAAGCCCGCGAGCCACAACTACTGAAGCCCACGAGCCACAACTACTGAAGCCCACGTGCCTAGAGCCCGTGCTCCGCAACAAGAGAAGTCACCACAATGAGAAGCCCACGCACGGCAACGAAGAGTAGTCCCCACTCACCGTAACTAGAGAAAGTCCGCATGCAGCCAAAAATAAATAAAATAAATAAATTTTTTTAAAAAGAAAGATTAATATTCAAGTCACTTCCCCTTTGAATCAAATCTGTTTCAGAACTCACTTTTGCTAAGGCCAAGTCTACGATTGTGTTGATTGGCTGCCAGTGTGAATGTTAGCCATTAAAGGGTTTGGAAGGGTAAACGAGAGGTGATTGAGTTCTTCAAGCATGGGATTTCTAGAACTTTTCATTTAACAGATAAGAACTGCCCAAAGAGAATCTTCTGAAAGGTTTGAGTGTTTTTGACTGGGAACTTACAAGGTTAACCAAGGGACTTGGTGAGATCTTTCATCATTCATCCAAATGTATTTCATGATTAATCTGGCAGAACAAACCTCAAAGCACTGGTAAGTAAGGAAAAGAAAGATCTCTCAAACCACAAATTAAGAACTTGAGAGTTATAAGGACTTAGGCAAGGGTAGTAATTCATAATGAAGAATACTGTGATCAAGAGCATGGATTCTGGAGCCATACTGGGTGCCAAGGGCAATTTAAACACTTACTAGCTGCGTAAGTTTAAACAATTAGCCTTTGTAGACCTCATTTTTCTTATCCATAAACAGCGATGACAGTAGTATCTACCTACAATATAGGGGTTGTTATAAAGGTAGATAAGTTAATATGTGCAAAGTTCTTAGGACAGTGCCTGCGATATAGTAAATACTATATAAGGTTCTTAAAGGAAAAATTAAAAACAATGTAGATTAGGTTAAAAAAAATCTGGTACTGTAAGGAAACTTAGAGATGAGAAAGTAAGGTATACAGAGGTTGCAAAAACCACACTACGTGGTCCATCAGTGAGACACACTTAGTAGCTCTGACAACCCATCTCCATTGTGCTACCAGCTTATTGATGATTGAGATAGTCATTGAGATCGTTACTGCCAAAGCAGAATGATAATAACACTGAGCTTTGTATTAGAGATGTGAGAAAAAAATGAACAATAAGAAACACTTATGACTGTTTTGCAAGTGGAAAAACACCAAACACAGAGTTTCAGAGCATATTCTCATTTCCCAGAAGTAAATGACAGCTTTTAATCACACTTTCTGGGGCTGGTGTCTATAGAGAGATGTAGACTATAGCCAGAGGGCCTGCTGAAATAGAGGTTTTTAATAACAGAAAATGAAGCACTCTGAAAATTGCATTAGGCTTTAGAAATGCATGTAGACTGATTTATTAAAGAGTCCTCTAAATAAGAAGTGAACACTCAAGCACTTGACTGCTACTCACATCATGCGGGACCTTGGGAAATTTACTGAATCTCTCTAAATGTCATGTTCCTCACAGTTGAGAGAGAGAAGTCTTGTTGCATCCCTAATGATGATTATGTTGATGATGAATGAAGGGTAAGGCCCTTCCCAATTTTTAAAAAAATTTTGGATGAAAGACAGGGCACTTTACAATTGATAATATCAAATTTATCTCCTTTAGCACACGAATTGTCCCATGTGGATATCAATCAGAGTGAAAATATCAGTTCTAGAACTTAATATTAGTGTGTGAGTGATTTAGCAATCTGATGAGCCCCAGCTTAGCAAAGGACCAGAATGAAGGTTTACCTAGCTCTCCCATGGCACCACATAAAGGGTAGGCTTAGATCCCTTTGTGAAATTCTGTGATATTCTGAGAGTTTATACGTACCAATAAGGAAACCATGGCTCAGGAAAAACATTACAGAATGGGTCAAAATCTGACACTTTTTGGGGTCCATTGGAGATTGACTTAGCTTTTCAGTCATTTCAACAGACCCCAAGGAGAGACAACAAGAAAACAAATGATTACTGCAACAGGTGTCAATCGACCCCAAGTGTAGGATACCACATGCCTTGTTAATTGAGGAAATATACCTTTTCCAACATGGATTTAAACAGTATTGTTTGAAATTAAATGTATCCTACGCTCTAAGTTTTCCAACAGGTCAATCCGTTAAAGAACATTCAAGCCCACAGCTCCCACTGGTGGAAATACTGAAGAGCAAAGTCAAGTTGAAGGGCTTACGAGACCAGACAATGAACAGAACTGCTGCCTGCTGAGCGAAGCCCATACCATTTCCCAAGCCTTCAGGACACTGTAAGGGACAGAGAAAGGACAAGGATACAAATGGGTACAAAGGAGTGAGGTATCTTTTCGTTTAGGGTGAGAGATGTCAGAGAGATGCTTGGAAAGCGTGATGTAAAATTCAGATCAAGAGAGCGAGGTTAACACTGGACAGAAGGGCCCACTTTCGTTGTGAAGGTGCAGTCATTAAGTACCTTTCTATGGCTATTCGAGGAAATATTTCAATTTTGCTAGAACTTTTAACCTTTTCCCTCCCAGTTGGCATTCCTTTCTGAAAGTACCCTAACCCTCTAAGGAAGATCCTTCATCAGTTTTGCGTGCTAGTTTAGAGGAAACTGACAGTATAACATGGCAAAGAGGAAAGAGAACAATATGCTACCTTCTATTTTCCCAGATTCAGTGGAGACAAAGTGTCAGCATTTTTGAATGAACTTAGATTCATGTTTCTAGGTGACTGTCAGCAGACCTAGGAGGCGCACTGTCATAATGGCTTAGGGACTCTATGTTATAGACCAGAATGTTATGGACAGGGCAAATGCTACTGAACTTGAATTATCTTCACAGGTTACAGAAGGTGGTATCCTGCAGGAAGAAAGAGATTGGAGAACTTCTGGTTTACAGTGAGAATCCGCTCTGTTGACTTGAAGAAGGTCACCTCATTTTGGGTCAACAGACAGCCTGGTACTTTTTATTTAGAAAGGATTCATGATAACCCAAGCAAAAGTATGTAAGGACTTTGGGAAAAGGAATCAGAAAGAAGGGGGAGGAATCTGAGACCCAGCAGGAAGAAGTATGAGGAGGAAGCACTCTGGGTAAAGAAGCCTTTTTACTCAAAGTGCAGTCCCTGGACAAGTAGCATCAGCTGAACTACAGGCCCCACCCTAGACCTAGTGATCAGAATCTTCACTGCAACAAGATCTCCGTGGGTTTCATGTGCATATTTCAGTTTGAGAAGCATCAGTGTAGAGGGCAGCCCTGGGAGAGCAAGGAAGACTCAAATGGGGATTAGAATCACTAATGATATCTTGGGTGCGTTAGAGAGTCACCCAGAAGGTAAGATACCACAATGGACAGACAGTCAATATCACATCTGATTGGCAATGACATCGTGGCCGCAAGGATGAATTTACAGCAGTGGTGGAGGATGAAGCAAGTACTCCCTCCTGTGGGTCCAGCCCTCCACAGGAGCTGGTCACAGCTACTACTACAGTTACCAGAACATCAAGCATGGAGAATGGGGTTAAAGAAAAGGCTCTAGTCCCTTTAAGGAACAGGAGTGCCTTTAAGGAACACAAGGTCATCCAAGGCAGAAGCAGACTGATCACTAGCACAGCAATACCTCAGTCTCCTCACAGCAGAACTACTGCAAATCCCACCGGCCATGGAATGAGGTTCCTGTGAGGATGTACAGGCATTCAGGTAGTGGAATTTGAGTTTTCATACTAATGTGTTTTCGTTTGTCCCTATAGTCTGGTGGGGCTTTGGGGATATTTTATGACACAACAAAGTCCCAAGTTTGCTGAAGGTAAACTGCTTTTGCCTGGAACCCAATTCTAAGAGGAGTATTTTTCACAAAGCTTTTAAAGATTAGGAAAATAAAGACTTTAATTAAATCTGTAAATTCAAAGCCACCGTATTTTCAGAAAAGGCATTTTACATAAAAAGATATTTATGTCTTAAATAACTCAGATTAACTGGTTTTCATCAAATTTGCACCAGTCCTGTCAGCTCCCTGCAGCCCTCAGTCCCCTCTAACCGAAACCACTGCTGTAGTTCATGAGGTCACCCAACCAGGGCAGGGAATACGTTGCCCTGTTTGGGTAGCCTCTTAGAGAACATTCCTGCCAAGTGCCTGGGAGATGTCTCACAGCACATACATAGTCTGTGCTCACCAGGCACTGCCATTCACCCACCAGGCCTCAGCATGGCATCCAGTATATATGGGGGCATCTGCCATGCCCCACCAGGCATCAAGCTCTCCTCCATGCTCTGCATTGTTCATCAGGGGATTATCACTTTGCCCAGTGTGCCGTGTCCTGGGATGCACGAATCAGAAAACGCACAGGACACTCAAGACGGGATGATGACCTTTCAGTTCTGATGGTGCCCAAACTAGGATGTACTATATTTAAAGCAGAACCAGAGAGAAAGAGATGCAGACTTAGTCCAACACAACCCTTGTGGAACTCTAGAGAACACAGCTCTCTCTAGGCAGCTCTCTCTAGTGTTCTCTTTCTACCTTGGATACCTGTACACAAAATTTCTATCCTCACAGACTCTCTTCCCCAAATTATTTATGCAAATATATACTGGCAGGTGTGTGTGTGTGTGTGTACACAGATGGGGCTGGTGTGGTTCTTTGGCCCTAGAAGATAAGTTTTCACTTAGACCCAGCAAGGACCAGTCTGCTATTTTTGTACAAAAATCCAAAATATTGACATCCATCATCTAAAAAACAAAAGAGTGATTTTTCTCTCCCAAACAGAGTATTTAATGGATATCTGGCTCCAAAGGAGACTAAGCATGTTAGATATCAGATCAGAATATAGGTCTATACTTTTAGTTTGCAGAAAGGTGAAAAAAGACTTTTTTAAGGCATGTTAATACAATTCGTCTTTTTAAGAACACTCTCCGGGCTTCCCTGGTGGCGCAGTAGTTGAGAGTCCACCTGTCGATTCAGGGGACGCGGGTTCGTGCCCCGGTCCGGGAACATCCCACATGCCGCGGAGCGGCTGGGCCCGTGAGCCATGGCCGCTGAGTCTGCGCGTCCGGAGCCTGTGCTCCACAACGGGAGAGGCCACAACAGTGAGAGGCCCGCGTACCGCAAAAAAAAAAAAAAACAACACTCTCCTACTAATCTTACCAACTAAGAGGAGCTTTCTTTTTTAAATTGTACTTGCCTTGGCACATAAAATGGTATGTGACTTATCACACTTGATTGTCAAAGTGCCCAAGAGAAATACTACAGCATTCTCCTCACATAGCTCACTGCTCTGTTGTCAGCCAACCAAGAAAGAAACTCTTACACAGCTTGATTTAATGTCTGACAACACACAGCAGTCACCTTCTGTAGTATATGTATGTTAAGCCTGTTAATCTTTAGCCTTTTTTTTACTTTAAGATCTGTGTTCTTAATGATGGAAAGTAACAAATATCTGCAGGTAGAAGAAAAGGTAAATCAATGATGTGGGTTGGGAATTAAACAGTAAAAACTCAGGACTTCCTTCAGTAAAGAAGTCAGTGTTTTCTGGCAAGGGTGAATGAAAAGCATCTTTTATGGAGAGTTGGATTTTGGAGGGTTTTTTTTAATATGAAGTGAGCTGCAGGCTAAGAGATAATTAAGTGATTTTAGAATTAAGCAGTTTTTAAATTTTTTTTTCCTTCAGGGACCATTCTGGTGCTCTCCTTGATTTAACAAAAAAGGTCCCAAATTCTGCAACAGAGAATGATCCCCTTTGCAGAGAAAACAGATTTGATATGTCACACGTATTACAGAATAGTTGGAGGTGCTGAAAGGTGCAAGAGGAGTGGTGGAGTGGGAAAGGGCAGGGGCAGTGGAGTCCAGGAGAGAAAGGTTGAAAATAAATTCTCCAAGCATTTGAAAGAAAGGGAGCTAATCCTAAGCATGTAGAAGATACAACTTTAAATTTTAAGACTGTAAGCTATAAAGCACCGATGTTATGTGTCTTCATAAGTTTTATGGAGACCCACTCATGAGAATGATGACTTAGCACATAGTTGGTGCAAAAATTATAACTGTCCAAAAGATGAATGGAGGTCAGTAGATCCTTTGCCCTCTGAGAGCCACAAGATATAGCTCTTGCAAGGCCAAGTTAATAGCAGCTCTCTTTCCTGTTATTTTTCTATTGAATAGAAGTGAAATTTTTCAGTTTAAAGCCCAGACTGCATTAAACCAATTAATTTATTTGTAGGTGTTTATATTATACAAATAATTACAGGGGTTTTAATGGCAAAGGCATTAGATCTCTCAAAATGCAATGTCCTCTCCTTTGTCCTGGCCATCTTTAGATTCAAAGGCACTTTTTAAAATCAGCCACATTAAAATTATCACAATTACCACTGGATACAAAGGAGTCAGGGGATTTCCCTGGTGGTCCAGTGGGTAAGACTCTGCACTCCCAATGCAGGGGGCCGGGGTTCGATCCCTGGTCAGGGAACTAGATCCTGCATGCATGCCGTAACTAAGAGTTCACACGCCACAACTAAGAAGTCCGCATGCCACAACTAAGACCTGGCACAGCCAAAATAAATAAATTAAAAAAAAATAAGAAGGCAGAGAATCAGTCTGATACAGATATGAAATAAACCTGAAAAAATAAGTAGCACGAGCCACAGTCCCTGCCTATGCAATTTGGTTTTATTTTTTATGGGACTCAGCTGAAAAGGACACTGTTTTTGAGTATTCAAGTATAGTTTTTCCTTACCTCAGTGAGATAAGCTAGCTGACCTGAGGGCAGAAATGAATGCAACCATCTGAAACCCCACTTCACTCAGCTACATAATGCACGGGCTTCTTAGGACTCCAAGCATTTAAAACACTAGAAAAGTTGATTTAAGCATTCTAGAGAAAAACATTTGTTTTTCCTCCTTCTTCCTCATCGCATAGCCAGGAAAAGAAATTCTGCAACCACCATTGTGAATCAATTACCATAAAGAATAGAGTTATCACCAGCCTGTTCACAGATTCAGCAAATAAAAAATTGCAAGCTTGCTGTTTAACCTTGTCGCCAACACGTTTCTCTGACTAAAGTAGACATTTAATAATCAAGGGCGCTTTCACTCCCAGTGGGGTATTGAATTCTGTGGATGCAGATGACAGCTCATCTCGAAAACCTTTGATTCTTACATGGCTTTTCGATTACAGAAACAAAAGACTCCCCTAGGCTATTTGGCCTAAGCCAGTAAAATAAGTTTTCAATGTGACTTACTAGGCTGTATGGGACCACAGGAAGTTAGATTAAATATAAGATGATGGCATTAGAGCTGTCCACAGTGGTCCTATTGGCCTGACTGTCCTCCCCTTTGCTACCAAATGAAGAACTACTTTGTTCTACCTGATACGTGCATTCTGCATCCTTCCCTTAACTTCAGGAGTTATCTAGTCCCATCCTCCCACATATTTTCTTTGCAGGATTGGGATGCCCCATTGCTTCCTCCTGTGGAGGCTGCCTCCTCTGCTCTCCCCCAAATTCCACTGTCATCCATAAAACTATCCTCAGGCATTCTAACCACCATAGCTATTTTTACAGGTAAATGAAATATGTTTACAGCTACATTGAACCATGATATAGCTATATTATATATTACATAGCTATAAATGAAAATATGTTTTGATTTTTTATGTCTTGGCTTTTCTGTTTATCTAAATATTTACCTATCTATCCATCCATCTTTATAATCTAAGGGAAAAGCCCCCTCTAAGACTCTCTGTATCTCTGAATCCAGCATTCTATACACAGAGACTACTCAACAAGTCACGTGTGCCACGTTCAAAGAGTGGCACTCCATAGAGGGGGTAACAGAAAACAATGTCATTCTTTCTCCCGGCTTCCCAGCTCTGTGAAGCTAATTCTTCCTTACTCCTAAGATTAAACTGAGGGCAGATCTCATGACTTTTCTGGCCAGTCTCAGGAAATGAAATTTTCTGAGAACCTTGTCAATCAGAGTGAATCTCACATGAGAACAATGACCTTTCACTAACAAAACTCTAAATGTCACTTCAAGTAAAACTGTATCCCTTCTACAGCTTGTTTCTGCTCCACAGTGTTGCCTACAGTGAGAAAAGAGGTCTGTTTCTCCACATCCCCACCTACTCTTTGACTCCTGTCCTACCCCACCCCTACCTAGGCTGCATTCTGACTCCTCTGGGATGAAGGGGGTATGGAGAAGGGAATGGAGGTAATGGGCAGGAAATGGCTTATTCTACTGTTATGATTTGGACATGGTCAGCTACTAACTAGCTACATGAATTGGGCAATTTATTTAACTTTGCTGTGCTTTAATTTCCCCATGCAGTGAGAACTAAGTTAATACAAATAAGGCATTCTGTAGTTCCTGAGACAGAGGTAGACGCTCAATATGTGTCAGGCATTGTTTCTACTCAAACCGAGTGTCTCTCGTGGGGTACTTCTGTATTATTTTAGACAATCCCCATTAGAAATACCGGGGCACTTTCTTTGAGGCAGGCAATGTCTCTCTTCACGTAGGACTCTACCGCAAGCTTGTGTATCTAAGAGTTCACCTCCAAACTCTGCCTGAAGATCTCATGGGTGATGACCCCTTTTTTCCCCTTCCTGTTTTATTGAGATATAATTGATATACAGCACTGTATAAGTCTAAGGTATACAGCATAATGATTTGGCTTATATACATTATGAAATGATTACCACAGTAAGTTTAGTGAACATCCATCATTTCAGATAGATACAAAATAAAAGGAAAAAACACTATTTTCCTGTGATGAGAACTCTTAGGATTTGCTCTCTCTACAATGTTCATATATAACACAGAGCAGTGGTCATTATATTTATCATGTTGTACATTACATCCCTGGTACTTATTTATCTTATAACTGGATGTTTGTACCTTCTCACCACCATCCTATAATTCTAACCACTGCCACCTCTGGTAACCACAAATCTGATCTATTTTCCTATGCGTTCGTATAATCGACCTACAACACCATGTTAGTTCCTGGTTCTCAACATAGCGATTCTATATTTCTATACATTTCAAATGATCACTGTGGTAAGTCTATTTACCATCTGTTACCATAAAAGATACTACATTCTTACTGACTAATAAGTTCCCTACACTGTACATTTCATACCTGTGACTCATTTATTTTGTAATGGGGGATGACCCCTTTTATTTTTTTTCCCTCCAAGTTATTTTTTTTAACATCTTTATTGGAGTATAATTGCTTTACAATGGTGTGTTAGTTTCTGCTTTATAACGAAGTGAATCAGCTATACATGTACATGTATCCCCATATCTCCTCCCACTTGTGTCTCCCTCCCAGCCTCCCTATCCCACCCCTCTAGGTGGTCACAAAGCACCAGCTGATCTCCCTGTGCTATGCGGCAGCTTCCCACTAGCTATCTATTTTACATTTGGTAGTGTATATTTGTCAATGCCACTCTCTCACTTCGTCCCAGCTTACCCTCCCCACACCCCATGTCCTCAAGTCAAAACCACAATGAGGTATCACCTCACACCAGTCAGAATGGCCATCATCAAAAAAATCTACAAACAATGAATGCTGGAGAGGGTGTGGAGAAAAGGGAACCCTCTTGCACTGTTGGTGGGAATGTAAACTGATACAGCCACTATGGAGAACAGTATGGAGGTTCCTCAACAAACTACAAATAGAACTACCATAGGACCCAGCAATCCCACTACTGGGCATATACCTTGAGAAAACCAGAATTCAAAAAGAGTCATGTACCAGAATGTTCACTGGAGCTCTATTTACAATAGCCAGGACATGGAAGCAACCTAAGTGTCCATCGACAGATGAATGGATAAAGAAGATGTGGCACATATATACAATGGAATATTACTCAGCCATACAAAGAAACGAAATTGAGTTATTTGTAGTGAGGTCGATGGACCTAGAGTCTGTCATACAGAGTGAAGTAAGTCAGAAAGAGAAAAACAAATACCATATGCTAACACATATATATGGAATCTAAAAAAATGGTTCTGAAGAACCTAGGGGCAGGACAGGAATAAAGACGCAGACATAGAGAATGGACCTGAGGACACGGGGAGTAGGAAGGGTAAGCTGGGATGAAGTGAGAGAGTGGCATGGACATATATACACTACCAAATGTAAAATAGCTAGCTAGTGGGAAGCAGCTGCATAGTACAGGGCGATCAGCTTGGTGCTCTGTGGCCACCTAGAGGGGTGGGATAGGGAGGGTGGGAGGGAGACACAAGTGGGAGGAGATATGGGGATATATGTACATGTATAGCTGATTCACTTCGTTATAAAGCAGAAACTAACACACCATTGTAAAGCAATTATACTACAATAAAGATGTTAAAAAAAACTATGTTTGAAAAAACTTTAATAATAATACAAAAAAATAAAATCAACAAAACCAAAAAATTCTATTTCCTAGCCAAGGGACCTTGGACATGCAGTAATCTTTCAAATCAAATGAGGTAATATGTGTGAAAGTACTTTGACTGAAAATGTGAGTTATTATTCTATTATGATTTGCCATTATCTGGGCCTATGAAACACTGTCTGTAGGGGTATAGAGCCAGCTCAAAGTCTTTCAATGCTAATTAAATATCCACAATCAGCTGAAATCTTCTATACACAGAAACAGTCAAATCAAATAAGCTCTCCTCATATATTCTATTTTTCTCCCAGTGTAGGGAAAACCCCAAATATTAGATGAATGAACTAATGAGTATATCACTGATGAGGCTTGAAATACAGCGATAATGATAACTCCACTTGATTTTTCCTATACTCCTTCCAAATATAAATTCCATATATATTTGCATGATCTGTGAAAGAAAAAACCAGAGGCAGGATTACTATTTTCTTTTCACTTACACTCACATGTTTATTTTAAATTTTTCTGACGTTTCACAAATAATAATAAAATATGCAATTCTGTGTATTACAAATTCCATGTAACCAAATGATTCTCACAGAATGCTTTCACTGAATTTTGCTGAACTCTTGTATCAGTAGCCAATTCATGGTTGCAGCTGGGACCCAGGATTACTATTATTTTTCACCTCTAGGGGGGAATTACTTTAAGATGACTGGAGGGATAGATCAGTGGTTCTCAACTGGGAGCAATTTATAATGTTAGCTCCAGGAGGCAGGAGGGGTGTACTATGGGCATCTGAGGGGGTGGAAGCCACAGATGCTGCTACATATCGTATAATGCAGAGGGCAGTTCTTCAACAAAGAATTATCCAGCCCAAACTGTCAACGGTGCCAGAGTTAAGAAACCCCATGTTATACTTAGAAGGACTGTATTTCCTTGCAAGCCTCCCAAAAGGCTTAATGCTTATATGACTGAAATGTCTTCATATCAGTCTCTGTTTGTTCACTGCAATTTTGATCCTGAAAGAACACACATGTAAAGAAAAGAAAAAATAAGTAAGTCAATGCATTATCAACTGTCACAAAAAATGGAACCTTAATTCTAAGGCCCACACACCTTAGCAAGGCAGATTGCTGAGTGATTATTGAAAAATTAGGTTAATCCTGCCACCCGGAGTTAACCATTTACTTCATGCATGCGTGAATAAACTATTAAGCCCAAATGTGCTATATATTATACTAGGTCCTATGGCGTATATGTTCCTTACACGCTTAGGATACTAACCTTCCATCCAAAAATGCACAGTTAGTAAGGGAGAGAAAACATTAAACTTTTTTTTTTTTAATCTCCGTATCTAGCGCCATCATGGTGCCTGACTCATAGTAATTCCTCTACAAATGCTGATTAAACAAAAGAATTCATCAATTGCAAGTCGTCTCCCTTTTTTTCACTCATTCAGCGAATCTTTATTAAGCACCTTCTCTGTGTCAGGTACCCTTTTAGGTGCTAGGGACACTTTGATGAACGAAACACAGAAACTTCCTGCTCTCACAGACCTTCATTCTAGTGTGGTGGTTTTCAAACTTACTGATCGTGACCTACGACAAGAAATTCATGGATCTTTGTGACCCAGACACACACATACTTAAATGACTGAAACAAAAGTTTCACAAACCAGTGTTTACTATTTTTACTTAAAAACACATTCAAATATTTTCTATTCTCTTTCATTTTTGTGCATGCTATATTATATTAATTTCACAATATATGATTAAGTCATACCTTTGGTTTGAACATTTATTTGTATATGTGTATGGGGGAATAAAATTTTTAAATGTTAATAAAATTTTAATAAAATTTTTAAATAGCACTGGGCAGACAGTAACTTAAGGTACTATGATAGACAGTGACAGCAGGGGATCACTTCTTAGATATAACTGTCATCAAGGTTTTCTGAGGAGAGAACCAACATCGGAACGATAATAATACCTTAACATCTATGTGGTGTATATGATGCACCATTCTGACTGCTTTACGTGTAATTACCCATGTAAACCCCACGACAACCCTATAAGGGAAGCGCTGTTATTATCCCTATTTACAGTTGTGGGAACTGAGACACAGCAAAGTTATGAATCTTGTGCCCCAAGTCACAGATATGTTAATGGATAAAATTGAGATTTAGAGGCATGTTCATGGAAGATTTCATGTTCTTAGTTATTATCCGATACTGCCTCTGATTGGAGAGAAACCAGCCACATAAAGCTGTTGGGAAGACTTTTCCTTGGAGCAAGTGCAAAGGCATGAGACAAAAATAAGCATGCCTTACTATGCCAACAGACATGTTTCTCTGAAAGATTCTTACCCTTCCATCCCTAAACAACCTTCCAGTCTTGCTGTGACAAGCATGTGACAGGCCTAGGCAATTGTTCTTCTATGATCAAACTCCAGGTCTCTATTAGGTCTTAGCCTAGATAAACTATTGACTCTTGTAATGGAATACAATCCTCTTTTTCTCCAAGGATTTTCTAAGAACTCACCTTCCCCAGGAACCAGTAACAGCAAAGAGCTAGGAACGGTGTCCATTTGAAAGCTCCTCTGCCAGGCCCCAAAGCCCCATGACAAGGAACTTTATGTGCAGAGATGGCCCTATGTATCTTTAGCCTGGGCCAAGATGACAGGCCTGAGTCTGGTCCTAGCATTTTCCTAAAAAAGCCTAAATCATCCCTCTCTAATGCAGGTTACAGAGTTAACAGAAGTGGCTTGCTTTGAGTGATAAGGCAGTAGCTGCTGCAATCATTGAAAAGTAGTAAGCAAAAGATAAGAGGTAGGAGCGAGGTAGGAGCAAGGTAGGAAGGGAATGATGGATTTGGGATTGATTCTCTCATGACCATGTCAAAGGAGACTGGAGGATGAATGGCCCGGTTACTCAGCATATTGAAGGCTGCTATTTATTGGTAGTTTCATAGTTCAGGGTGTTCAATAATGAATTCTATGGCTTAGGAACATCAAGAAAACACACATCAAATTTCCAAGGTATTTCCCTTAGGATATTATTTTCCCCTTCTAGGATATTTTATCAGTTAGGATTCGGTTTTAGGAAAAGGGAAATATCTCTAGCTATTCTAAGAGTAAAGAGATTCAGTACAGAGAACTCAGTGTGCTTATGCTCCAAAGTTGACACCCAGAACACCCCCAGAACTGGCCCAACAGGGAAATAGCTATCTGTGATTGCCAGAGAAGTGCAGAGGTTTTGCGTCATTGCACCAACTGCTGTTTCCAGCATCACACCGCCAAGGTCACAACCTGGATGTCCAGATGCTGCTACCAGAACTGCTGACTTCAATGCCATGCCCCTTATGCTACAGCAATGCCAGCAAAATGGATCCCTGCCTACCAACCACTGCCTTTTCCTCCATTTAATTCAGTTCTGATTTCACAATTCCATGTGTGCATCTCATTGGTAGAACCTAAATCACATCCAACATCTGGGCCACAGTGACATCTGAGAAATGATGGTTTTAGCTCTCCAACATGTGTACTATGGAAGGGAACACTACAAAGAGTTGGAATAGATGTGGAATGATCCAGGCTATCATATCTTCCACAGGTCTGTTCATCTGCTCTTCAAGAAGAAGAGTGTTTTTTAACTGGTCATCTTTTTTTTTTTAACAGCATGATCAGTAGATGTAATAACACTTTGCTCTACCAACAAATTTATCTAAGAAATAATGTCTGCCCAAATCAGATACAGGTATCTCCCATGGAATGCATGTATTCCTCAAAACACCTTTGTCAGTACATTTTTGTGGATTCAATACTACATTCTCATCGATTTATAGCCTTTTTTAAGATGACACTTTTTAATTGATATTCAAGTTTTAGTGGCCCTTATTTAAATTTTTGATTACCATCTTCAAGCAATTAGTGATTTGTTAGTAAACAATTTAAAAGACTAGGTTGGGGTGGGAGTGGGTAAAAGGAAAACAGAAAATTGTAAAATAGCGTACTACATACATTCTTTTAAATGTTTTCCACTTTTTTAAACCTAAGACACCCTGAAATTCACTCCAGATCAGTGTATAGGAATCTTCCATATTCTTTTGTAAAGCTGTGGAATACTCCATGTTGCAAATGGTGTATTTGTCTTAGACAAATTTAGATATTCTTTGTAAACCAATCTGAAAATATTTTCCTTTTAATTGGTGAGGTTTATCCCAGTTAGAATTAATGATATAACTAAAATATTTAGTCTCTACCCCATATTATTTTGTATTGTATTTAATGTACTTCTGCTAATATATTTTTAGGTATTCTACTCCCTTTGTCTTAAGCATTTATTTTTTGTATTTAGAAAATGTGATATTGTTGTTTTAATGGTGATATTTATACTAATACCTTTTGTCATGTTCCTAAGCCTGATTTCCCTTACTTAACCTTCGACTATAGCTTTAATTCTTCCTATTACCTATATGGTAATTAATGAGCTTATTCTACTTTCCCCTTCCTGTCTCATTTATTGTCACCCTTTTTTTTTAGTTGTGTTATTTCTATTTTATGAGAACATATAACATTCACATACTGCCCCCCTGCCTGCTTTGGTCTTAGATCTACAATTAAACATATTAAAATACTCAACACCATGCCTTTGACTGAGCTATCCCCAATCATCTCTTGATTTAATGAAGCTTATCCTCTAGGAGGTTCCACAGGAAGGTTTCTAAGTTCAGTATTTCTTGAATTCTTCTTGCTTAGAATTGTTTTTCTACAGCCTTGATACTCAAAGAATAACTTCAATGGACATCAAACCCTTAGTTTATGTTTTCTTTCCTTGAGTTTTGTGACAATGCTGTTTCACTGTTGCTTTATGCTGTGTTCCTGTCAAAATTCCAAAACTAGCCTGATTTCCTTTGTTTTGTAAATGACTTGGTCTTTTTGCCTATCTCAAGAATTTTCCTTAAGTCTAAAAGTTTTACTAGGATATGTCTCAGAGGTAACATTTACGGTCAGTTTTCCAGGTACACAGTAGGCCCTTCCAACATGTAAATGTAAGTATATTTTTAAATTTCCACAATTGTTTTTATTGAATTAGTTTTAAATATTACTTCTATCATTTTCTTTGTACTTCCTTGGAGAGCACGATCACTAGTATGTTGGACTCTCTTTGCCTATCTTCTGTATCTAAACCTTTCTCATCCACTTACTTTTTAAATTTGGTTTTCCTACTTTTGGCTATTTCCATGCCTCCCCTTCACGTTTTTCAGTCCATCTACCTATTCTCCCTTGAGTAAGCTGTAATTTCATCTTCGTCTCTGAAATTATAAAAATTCTTTTTCTCACCTGTTTCCCCTGAGTTTATTTGATCAACACGTGTCTCACACATCTTCCACTTTTTTCTTTTCTGTTCTTTTTATGCTGTTGTTCTTCTCCATTCTAAGTTTTTGGATTTCTGATTCAAAGTGTTCTTTCACGTGTGAAAATACTTGTTTAATGATATTTAATGAATGCTGAAATGTATTTCAGTTGCCCCCTGCTTCACAGTTGTTTTCTAGTGGTGTGGGAGATGAGAAATGTTTTAACCGTGTGAAAAACTTTGATTTTTCACTTCTAATTTCCCTTTTAAAGTAGCTTTGTGTGGGTGTTATCTGACATTTTCTGTTCAATTTTAAATGTTCTGAATTTTCCTGAATCATAAGTAACAGGTGTTTCTCCATGGGAAGAGACTGAGGTGAAGGTTTTAGGTGGATTAATGGTTCTTAGTTGGTATAGAAAAGCTGAGCTTCTTTAATTAGATGTACCTTTGGGGATGTCTGATATTTCTTGAGACTTAATCATACTCTTTTATGTAAGGCACTTAATTTTTATATCTTGCTTGTTCCCTTAATTCCCTTTACCAATCAGCCTTCAAAGAAAACCTCCTTCGTTCCAAACTGCATCCTGGTACCCCAGAACTGGTGCCTTCTCAAGTTGGTCGCTTCTGGTCTCATAAACTTTCAAGTCTCTTCCATTTCATTCCCCAGTAGCTGGCACTCTCCTACACCAGGGTTCACAGTGATTCTCAGTATTTACACTGAGAGTGGGATCCTTTGTTCAGAGGGTGATTTCATCTGTGCTTCACTGCTGCTAATACCCTCTCCCCTCTCCTGTTCCTGTACAGTCTCTACTTGACTCTGTCCTGGATTGGGATCCAGAGATGACTCTGATGGTTTTGGATATTTATTTTCCCACTTACAAGTTCAAGTAAGTTCGTAGTATTCTCTGTCTCTTAGTTATGCTATAGGTGTGAATTAGGGGTGTGTTTTTTTCTTCTTTTTGTTATTCTTAATAGTTTCAGAAGATACAGGAGGAAGTTTAGACTTAGGTAGTTACCATAATCCTATAGGAACCTGGAATTCCCATTTGATATTTTTAAAGCTATTTAAATGGCATCATTCTCTAACTATGTAGTCCTAACATGCAGAAAAGTCCATGTATTTTTGTCCATTAATTGGTATTCAGGAAACTTGGTAAACTATTATTGTAATAATTAATATATAGATTTTAGGAAGATTTTTAAATACACACAATCACATCATCTGTGAATAATGACAACTTTGTATCTTCTTTTCCTTTCCAATCCTTTTATCTTTTGTATCTTTTCTTCTTGCTGCCTAAGGCTTTCAATAAACTGCTGAAGAGAACTTTTGATCAATGGCCTCTTTTCTTACACCTAGCAATGAAGAGAAAACTCTCAAAGTGTCACTGTTAAGTAGGATGTCTGGCCTTCATGTTTTTATCTAGGGTATTTTTAGTGTAATAGGATAGTGTGTAATTCTTAGTGAAATACATCCTCTTTTCCCAGAGATAATCATTAAAGCGCACAGCTAAGGATGAAAGATCCCAAGTACCACCAGCTGTTGGGGCTATCCACCTCCTGCAGGGCTCACTGAGCACAACTCTAACTGTTGAAAGTGAGCAATATCAAGTCATGTGGTATAAATATAAAACAACTTTATTTTTGCCAATAATTGTAACCAACATACTGTCTTGAGTTCCCCTTTTCTCTGGGCAATGAATTTCATTACGACATATTAATCTCTTCTTCAAAAACTTTAACATGCACTAGTTAAAGCAGTTCCATTTTCATTTTTAAGACTCTATTCTGCTCATTAAAATACTTAATCTCACAATTAGAGAAAATTCTTTAAACACACAATAGGTGAGAACGTTCTTGCACCAACACTATTCCTAGTCTTTGGTTCCCGACCCTTTCATTTGGGTTATCGTTGATACTACTGGAGAAAGAAGGGAGAAGGAAAACAAATATTTTGCTATGTGCTGCCGATGGCAAGATGACTCCTCTTTTCTTGTTTTGAGCACCCCCAAGTGCTTGCATCAAGCAGCATTCTTCTGGCACATAAGCACCCGCTCCTTACTGTAGCAATCCCCAGCAAACTGGCAACCCCAATCCCACATACCCACCACAGCCCTCAACTCTGGAGCCTAATGGCATAGACAAGTCCATTCCCCCTAACTCTGGGGGCTTAGAACTTGAGGAACCACACCAGCATGCCAACTCTCTGATTCAGCTTTATCAGGACAGATGAGCAAGCTTAGCTGCTTGGCAGAGATCCTGCAGGACACTGGAGGTCATTTTCCCCTCTAGCAGACTTGCCCCGACTCTGTGATTCCTTTCCCTTGCCTTGAGAGACAGCAACCAGTTGGATACCCTTCTCATCTCCCACAGAAAGGAGAATGAAGGCGATACCTTCTCTACATGAAAAATCACTCTCTACAAAAAGCGTAACCAGCTCACTTCCAGCCTCTGTCTTACATGAATTCAAAGAGGCGGAGCCAGGTTGAGAGGGCCTACCTCTGATGAAAAGGCACTCCTTAGCCATCTCTGTAGGGAAGTGGACAGCCCAACAGCTGATGGGCACCCTAAACTTAAAATGTGGAGTAGGGAAACTCTTTTGTTCTCGCTGCAGGCTTTAGTTCTCAATTTCTGAAAAACAGATGCTCTTACTTGGCACCTCCTAACTTTACCATCTTAAGGCAGGTTTTTTTTAATCTTTAACTTAATGGACTCTGTCTCTGTCCCAGGCTTACTTCAAACCATGAAAATGATAGATGCCACTGACCAGCCACTTGACCATCTGACAAAATCTGTAGTACAGAAAAACCATGTATCAAATATCTGTTAATGTTGAAACAAGCGAAACAAAAACCAGAGTTGTCACCATGAGGGCACGTTTATAAATAATGGCACCATGCCTGGTTCTCCATATGTAAGATGAAGCAGCTAAGCTGAAGCAATCACTCAGCTATTTTAGGGCTGGCATACACAATTTGGAGAAAGGGAAAGCTGTTGGACCATCCACTTAAAGCAACCTATAACATTCGTATTTATTATGCTGTGACTTCATTCTAATTTATTAATACTTTATTAATGCAACCTAAGAGAGTGACAACAAAATTTATGAGAAGATACATCCCCTGAGGACAGGAACCAATTCTCTTTCTTTCTTCCTCCTTCTTTCCATCTTTTCTACCTTCCTTGCTCCCTTTATTATTTATCATTTCTTCCTTTCTTCTTTTGTTTCTCTCTACTATCGTCACTGTATGGCACAGGCCTACCTAGCCCATCATAAGTCCTCAGTACATGTCTGTCACATCAAACAAAAATGAAATGTTCTATTTTATTTATTAGAAATAAATATGGTACAGTAGGCACCATGGACATTGAACCGTCCTCAACCTCCTAATAACTGTCTGGGAGGTTGCACCGAAATCTACAGCAGCCACTTCCTAAAGTTATGCTATCTTTGTGCACTGCTAATCTGGCTTCCTGACTGACAGACTGCTTCATTCTGCCACCACAATCTCTTATCAGTTCTATAGGCATATTGGAAGGAAATAAATCTGCCTCACAATACACAATATCATATTTCTCCCTTTCCTACTTTTTCATCTTTCTTCTCTCACAGCCAAAGAATTGGGCCTCTAAAGTCCTCTCAGCCCCTGCAGTCCTCCAATTCTGTTACTTCCCCAGATGCAATTCCATTTCATAATCACATAACCCGTATCACATCTCTGTCTGGGGTTTACTGCAATCCTCTCTCTCCCATGTCCACACACACATCATGAGTTCCTTACTGCTACCACTGTTGAACCTACAGCACTCCATCTATTGAGTTATTTTGTCGGTTTAGGGCATTGTGGATTTTGAAGGAAGTAGTACCCAAGGCACAAATTGGTCAAGAAGCAGAAAGTCTGTTGTAAAAATAAGATCAATCATGTTTTTGAAAATTCTACATGAAGAATGTCTCTCTGGTCCTTGAGGACGAACAAGAAACTGAGATCCAATTCTGCAGGAATTAGGAAAGAAAGTGACAACCGAACAACAAATATACTCAATACCAGAGACAAAGCAAAAGGAGAAGAGGGACTGATTGGGACTGAAACCTAGAAACAAAAAAAAATTTGTGAAGAAAATAGGAAATGATTGAAAATAGAAGACTCTTGACCAACTGGGGTGTAGAATAGGACTGAATGAGAAACAACGGAAGATGAACAAGAGAATGGGGAGCGGGAAGGAGGCTCGGGAATTGAGACACAACGCCTCAGTCTCCCAGGTGAGTCATAATGCAATGACTTCTATCTAATGTCGCTGAGCTCTGCCATCTCATCCTCTCTGACTCTATAACACCCCCGTATCAATTCCCCTCTTCCACCTGGAGACCCTTGGTTGCCATTCTGCCCTGGTCTGACCTTTGTTGTGGCCTTAGAAAACATCTTTATAATGGCAAACTGGGATAATAGCTGCATTTTGTGGTCATGAAATTGATTCATCTCACTAGTATTTATCAAATATGTGTACTCTGCTGACTGCATCCTGGACCATTCACAGGACCTAAGAAAATCAAAAGCAAAATAATAAAAAATAAAAATAAAGTTTTATACACATTAAAGCTCAATCTTTAAAAAATTAAAACTGGTGCTTAGAAAAGCTGAAAAGTGTTTGTACTTTGGTATTGATGTTCTGTGTGCCAAGCCTAATTTTTTTTCATGGAAATTCATGGTATAATTACAAACAACTGTCACTTGTCATTATAACAAAATAGCTTCCATTGATGGTTAGTTGCCATTGTGTTTCCTTAGTTCTAGCATTTTGAAAAAAGAAAGAGTAAAAAAAAAAGGAAATGGCTAAAACTCCATAAAAGTAACATTTGGTTTTAAAGTTATAAAGTTGTTGAGTCAAGATATTTTTAGTAAAATTAGTTCCATCAGTGTAAACCCAAATTCTGGCACATAAGCAGATGTGTGTGGCTATGCTCCAAATAACTGAGGAAAAAATTATTTCCATACCTGAACAGCCAAGCTACTCATAACTCCCTACTTCTCTTTTCATTTTCATCTTGACCGAGGTTGAGGTTTTCACTTCAACTCTCGTTTATTATCTCATTTTTCTTATGAACTCCAAACAAGAAGTAAATTATTGCAAAAATACCTAATTTGAAATTTGACGAAATTGACTTGAGGATGTAGGTTTCTTTCTTAATATTAATAGGGTTCTTGAACTTTTTTTTAAGATGCCATGAAAAAACAGAAACCATTCACTGAGTTTACAAATCAGAAGCACAATGCATGATTTTTATCTTCAGAGAGCTTTAATATAGTTGGAAATACCAGACAAGCACATGTGATAAACCAGTTATATTGTTAACAATGAACTGTATGATAGAGTATGTGTACATTTTATATGTTCACTGAAATAAAGATAGTTAAGGTTTGTAGTAATGTTGGAAGCATTCATGTAGATATAGAACTTAAACTGAACCTCAAAAGTTGTAGAATTTGTTCTGGGTACATAGAGCTAGGTATATCTTGTCTTTTACCAGAAAGGAAAAAAATTAGATTCCCTTGATGAGAGAAAGAAATAATATAGAGACGATTTGTGTCATTACTGAACAAAGCTAGGAGCCACAACAGTTGGGATACATTAGGATACTATTTTCTTCCCTCTATTTGATCTTCAGTGACTTAATCACAAAGGTTCTGTGAAACCACCTGCACAACCTCACTCTCCACTAGTTAAGAGAGAACTGGTGAGAAAGAAAGATTACCTATAAAGTTCTTAAAGAAAATGGTCTAATGCAGGGATACTGTGCCAGTCAAAACATTTCAGAAACCTCAAAAGATTACAGAGCTCTAATTCCCAAGAAGTTACCTTCATTTCCTCTGCAAATCTTGCCCTTAAATTTTCTGTACACCATGTTGTATAGTCATTCCAAAGAAATCTGCCTGATTTGGCCCAATTCTGAAAGAAAGCCCCCATCACTTCAGCTAAGTGGAAAACTGAAGCGATTATGAGGATAATTCAGCTGCGATCGTGAGGTGGTAAGTCACCCCAGGCAAGTCTGGGCAGTGACGGGAAAGAAGTAGGCAGAAGTGTTCACTCTCTCCAAAGGAGATAATCAAGCTGGTAGAACGTAATAAATTGCTTTCAGTAAACATTAGGGCCTTATTATCTTTTAATTTCATACAGAAGGTATTTTTATTCTGTACTTAATCCTGTTATAAGTGCCTACACCAGAGCTCCCAATCAAATCTTTATTCTCACATGCACAGAAGAGAAAAAGAAAACACAATCTGTCTTAGTTACTAATCAATATAAGAATGGCCTAACGAAGAACAAAACCCTTGGGAAACCTTTCTAGAAACAGCCTCAACACTTCTAAGAATTTCACATTAAGGCAATTCTTTGCAATTCTTTAGACAAATGTGAACTACCCAAAAGGGTGAAGGTGGGAGAGATAGAGACAAAGTTTAGGATAAAAGATGTTAAGGAAAGAAAAAGAGAGACTTTCTGCCTGATTGAAAACATTCTCTAACCCCTTGCAAAAATACATATTACCTTCCCTTCTATCCTAGAGGAGGTAGGCTGTCCCCCCTACCTGTGCCCTCACCTCATCCTACTCACCTCCTCAGGGCAGCATCCCATCAAATTCCTCCTCTCTCTCCCTTTTACTGGCCCTTTCCAATCAACATACAAATGGTGGCAAACAACTTTAAGCATTCATTTGCTTAATAAACTTGTTTATTGAAATAGGATACACATAGGGAAAAGAGCAAACATCATAAGAGAAGAATTTTCAGAGTAAATGCACCTCTGTAAACTCCATCCATATCAACAAGTAGAATGTTACCAGCACCCTAGAAACCTCTATTGTTCCCCCACCAGGGAATTCCCTCTCCCAATGATAGCCACTATCCTGACCTCTGACACCATTGGTTAATTTTGCCTATTTGACAGTTTTCTCTAAATTGAATTAATCCATATATTCTCTCGTGTCTGGCTTCTTGGACCAATATTATGTTTGTGAAAACTATCCATGTTATGTCATGCATGTAGCTTTGTCCATTAATTCCCATTGCTGTATAGTATCCTACTGTATGAATAATCTACAAATTCATCCACGAGTGATAGAGATTTAATTTGTTTCCAGTGTGGACCTTCTATTAAATATGAATTGTAAAATATGGCTACCATGAACATTCTTAGCTGAACATATGTACCCATTTTGGGGGTGTATACCTGAGAGTAGCATTTCTGTATAATAGAGTGTGCATATATTCAGCTTTAGTAGATACTGCCAGTTTTCCAAAGAAAATGGATCTAGTTAGTCTCCCAGCAGCAATATAGGAGAGATCCAGTTGTTCCATATCCTCTCCAAAACTTGGTATTTTCAATTTTGTTGGTAGTGGTGGTTAGTCCGGCACAGGTGTAAAGATATCTAATTGTGGTTTTAACTTACATTTACCTGATGAGTAATGACATTGACCAACTTTTCCCAGGTTAACTGGCCATTCAGATAGGAAGGATCTGTTCAAGTGCTTTGTCCATGTTTCTATTTGGGGTGCCTACTTCCTGTTTCTCTTTATGTATTGTGGATATGTTTCTCCTGATCTCTCTCTCTGTCCCTTTCATATATATATACACATATATATACTTACATAATATAAATATATTTTATGTATAAATTCTTATATATTCTTATATAATTTATAATATATAAATACATTAATACATAATATATGCATACATAGTATATATTATACCTATATAAAAGATCTATGCTGTAAGTTGTCTTTAAATACCCTAAATAGTGTCCTTTGGTAAACAGAAGTATTCCACTTTAATGGGGTCCAATTTACCATATTTTTCCTTCATGTTTAGTAGTTTTGTGTTCTGTTTAAGACCTTTTTTTATCTACTGTAATGTCAAGAAAATATTGCTCTGTTTTATTCTAGAAACTTTGGTTTAATTTAAGTGGCTTAAATCTCCCTCTGGCTATAATTCCCATTCCTTTCCTTCACAGTAACTTCACAAAATACTTGTCTATATTTCCCATCTTCTCTTCTTCAGAAATAATCTGACTTCTGACTGCCCCTGCCCATCCTCACTACTCCAGTGAAGGTATTTTCACCGTGCTTAATCCATATCTCCCTAACTGCCAAAGGGAAATCTTTCTATTCCTGTCTTAGTCACTTGACTGTAGCATTTGATGCTGTTGACTAAGCTCTTCTTTTTAAAGTTTCTCCTTAAAAATTTCAGGATTCCACTTCATCCATATTTTACAACTACCTCAGTTCATTCCTTCTCAGTCTTCTTCATGGGCTCCTTCTCCTCTAATTATGTTTTAAACATAAAACTACAACATGCACGAAATTCTACTGTGTACCAGACACCATGCTAAATCCTGGAAATACGGTGGTGAGCAAAAACACATGGTTCCTGATGTCATGGAGCTTAGTATCTGGTGGCAGACACACACATTAATCAAATAATTACCATGATGAATATTTAATTACAAACCGGGATCGGGGCTCTGAGGGAAATAAAGGCTCATAGAAGGGCTCAGGAAACTGTGGCCTGTGGGCTAAATATGGCCCACTGACTGTATTTGTAAATAAAGTTATATTGAAATACAGGCATGTCTCTCCATTTACATATTGTGTATGGTTGCTTTCACACCAGAGCAACAGAGTTGAGTAGTTGTGATAGAGACCACATGGCATGTAAAGCCTCAAATACTTATTATCTGGCCTTTTCCAGAAAAACGTTTACCACTCCTGGTCTATAATAAGACACATAACCCCGACTGGGCATATGCTGGCCAGGAAAGGCCTTCTTTCCAAGGGCACTGGCTCTCGGGTCTCAGGAATAGCAGGTATTTACTAGGCAAAGAGAGAAAGGTAAAGCTCTAAACCGCGAAACACCACATGCGAAGGTCCTATATGGAAAGGAACATGGCACATTACAAGGAAATGAGAGAAACATGAGGCTGGAGAGACAGCCGGGGACAAGATCAAGCAGCATCTTGTAATTCACATTAACGATGCTTTCGGTTTTTTCTAATGGAATGTCATTAAGTACTTTTTAAGTAGAGCAGGGTAGGGAGGTTTTGGTCATGACTGTTTTTCTCCATCTCCTGGCTCTGGCTTCTTTGGTGTTGGTTTTGTTCTCACGCTATTCAAGGTAGCCCCCGACAACTCCTAGATCAAGAACTCCTAGATCAATGTCCTCCAGATTCAAGTCCAGAAGAAAAGAGAGATTCCTCCCACCACCACCAATAGTTCAAATATGTCCTGTTTCTGCCTGTTTTAAGTCACATTCCCATCAATGAGCCAATGACTGAGGCCAGAGGAATGGAATTAGCCAACTGACTAATGCCTACTTACATGGCCACTGCTAGAGCTGATCACAGGATCAGCCTCAAGCATTTGCAATAAACGTTAGATAGATGTAGCAACCCAAAGGAAATACAGGGTACCTTTTCAAGGAGTAAGATGAATAAATGCTGCATGGCAAAACCAAAATATTCTCAACACGAGACACAAATGGGGATAATTTCTCCTCTCCCTGCGTGTGCTTTCTAAGAACATCTCATTCATACCTCTGTTTTCAACTACCACCTTTATAATAATCTATTTGTAAATATCTGTCTGTTTGTAGCCCTAAATGTTTTCCTGGTCTCCAGATCTGTTCATCCTGGTCTCCACTTGGATATGCTACAGGTTTAGTTTAATGAGAAAAAACAATTCATTATCTACCCATCAGACCTACTCCTCCTTCTGTGCTGTCTTGCCCAGATCAGAATCTAAAGAATTATTCTACAACCCGTCCTGAATCTTATCAAACTGTCTAATCAGTCACCAAGTGATGACATATCTCCCTCACTCGCTATTTAAAATTCTTCAAATGATTCTTGCCACCTCCAGAATAAAATCCAACCATCCTATGAAGACAGTCAAGATGCTTCCCAGTGGCCCTGCTACCCCCTGAAAAAACACTCTACTCCTCAGTCTTTCACTCCTCCGTCCTTTTGCCCATACTTTTCCCTCTTTCTAAACTGCCTGTTCTTCTTTCTTCCTTCTTCACGTGGCCAACTCTTGCTGGTTATTCAAGAATAAGCTTAATCCTCACTTTCCTTAGGAAACTCACAGAATCACTGTGAGTCTAGTACTCCTCCTCTGTGCCCTCATAATACCCATGGCGCCCCCATGTCTCAAAACCTATCACGCTGCCACAGTTTATTCCTCTGTCTCTCAGAGTCTGCAAGCTCTCTGGAGGATAGGGATGTGTCTTATCTTTCTATGACCCAGTAAGTGTTCCACACATACTAAACGCTCAATAAACACTGGTCGGAGAATTCTACTCAGGTCAACTGGGGAAAGAAATTACACTTTTTGAAGAGAATTTCATTGATGGAAATAAAAAATTAAACATGGAAACTCTATGGTAGTGATAGGGCAAGTTAATCTAAGTAAACAGTTCCTTAACATTTTTAAAAATCCTTTTTTGACCCTCTCTTCACCCCTCACCTCTTTTCTAGCATACGGTGTACATTCCCAGAGATGCAGAGCACAACTTCATGCTAAAGGAGTGTCTACTCTGATTTCCATAAAATGCCTCATTTAGTGCCCTGTACCCCAAAGGCACCCATTATTTAGCAATTAGTGATCACAATCTTCAGGCAGACACAGGATGCTAAAACTTATGGTAAGCACGCTCTAACATTTACTGTTGTAGTAATATAAGTAAATAACAGAAAGCAATTTATAGAACCACTTCCAGGTTTAAGAAAATTTCAATGGAGGTGGTTCCTGGAATTCCTTTGGTCTCAGGACTTTTAGGAGCTAATTTCCACTCATAACAAACACTTTTTTCTTATATTTTTTATTTCTTTCTATTTATGTTTCTTCTACAATTTAAATACAATTTCCTTTAGGATATTATCTTTATTCAAGTATCGTATACCTTTATAAGTTTAATTTTTCTAGTATGTACTAGGCATACTTTCCCCTGCAGATACAATGGAGAACAAAATCAACCCAAGCTCTGCTCTTACAGTGCTTATGGTCTAAGGGGAAAACAAAGTCATTACACAAATAATCACACACACACAAACTGAAAAACAGAACACTGTGACATGTTTTGAAAATATTACAGATATCTACAGCAAGCATCTGAGTTAATACAGGATGTAACTGAAGGCTCCCTAAAGAAAAGATGCTGGGACCGGGATCTGAAAATGAAGGCAGTTTGATTAGCTGAAGGGAAATGAGACTGTGAGAAAGCAGGGAACATTTCAAGCAGGAAAATGTCACGTGCAAAGGCTTTGAGACAGGAAGGAGCATGGTATATTCAGAGGACTACATAAAAACAAAATTAATCCTAAATTCCCACTAAGCACAATTTTTCAAAGATGGAAAGCAATAGGATTTAGAAGAGACACTGAATTGGAAATATATAAATATGAACTGAATCTTGGTTCTTCCTCTCAATTTGTTGGATGACTCTTAAAAACCACAGTCTGACTTCGCAGTGAAGATGGCGTCGGGCAGTGGGACAAAAAACTTGGACTTTCGCCGAAAGTGGGCCAAAGATGAATATGAGAAGCTTGCTGAGAAGACGCTCACAGAAGAGAGAGAAAAGAAGGATGGAAAACCAGTGCAGCCAGTCACGCGAGAGCTTCTCCGGCATCGGGACTCCAAGGTGGACCTGGAATCCAAACTTGGGAAAACAACCGTCATTACCAAGACCACCCCACAGTCTGAGATGGGAGGATACTATTGCAATGTCTGTGACTCTGTGGTGAAAGACTCCATCAACTTCCTGGATCACATTAATGGAAAGAAACATCAGCGAAACCTGGGCATGTCTATGCGTGTGGAACGTTCCACTTTGGATCAGGTGAAGAAACGTTTTGAAGTCAACAAGAAGAAAATGAAGAGAAGCAGAAGGATTATGATTTTGAGGAAAGGATGAAGGAACTCAGAGGAAGAAAAGGCCAAAGCCTACAAGAAAGAGAAACAGAAGGAGAAGAAAAGGAGGGCTGAGGAGGACTTGACATTTCAGGAGGAGGATGAGATGGCAGCTGTGATGGGCTTCTCTGGCTTTGGTTCTACCAAGAAGAGTTACTGAGGCTTTCTATGCTTGGCTTTTTGCCAGGCCTGACTTTGTGTGTGTGTGTGGGCATCATCTTTTGGGAGGTACTGGGGAAAGTCCTTAAGACTGGCAGTGGGGAGGGCTAGAGGGTGGGTGTTTGTGGTTTCCCTCTACCTTGGGAGAGAGCACAAGATGCAAAGGAATGTGGTGTGGCATGTTCCTTCAGCCTCAGTATTTCACTGGAGACAGAGGACCTCTGATCATCTGACTTCCCAATAAAGAAAACACACCTCTTCTGGGAAAAAAAAAAAAAAAAAAGCACAGTCTTTGCATACCTGCCTTTCCAAACATGTAAAGTGGATTAAACTAAGTTTTTCACCGTAGTTCTCAGAGTATATTGCAATTCAAAATTTAATGGGAAGCTATCCTGGACCAATGTCAAGTATTATTATTGACTATATTTTGTCCTCATGGATTTTTTTTAACTGAAAGTAACTTGGCAGAACTTTAGCTTTCCTATAACGTTCCTCATACCAGCAAATAAAGATTCATAAACCAATATTAAAGATCTAGGGGATCTTTTACCTGACAGCCAATGTTTTCCTAATTTTATTTTATTATTTTTTTACTTTTTTAACATCTTTATTGGAGTATAATTGCTTAACAATGGTGTGTTAGTTTCTGCTTTATAACAAAGTGAATCAGTTATGCATATACATATATCCCCATATCTCTTCCCTCTAGTGTCTCCCTCCCTCCCACCCTCCCTATCCCACCCTTCTAGCTGGTCACAAAGCACCGGGCTGATCTCCCTGTGCTATGCGGCTGCTTCCCACTAGCTAGCTATTTTACATTTGCTAGTGTATATACGTCCATATATACACTACCACTCTCTCACATTGTCCCAGCTTACCCTTCCCTCTCCCCGTGTCCTCAAGTCCATTCTCTAGTAGGTCTGTATCTTTATTCCCGTCTTGCTCCTACGTTCTTCAACAGCATTTTTTTTTTTTAGATTCCATTTATATGTGTTAGCATACGGTATTTGTTTTTCTCTTTCTGACTTACTTCACTCTGTGTGACAGACTCTAGGTCCATCCACCTCACTACAAATAACTCAATTTCGTTTCTTTTTGTGGCTGAGTAATATTCCATTGTTTATATGTACCACATCTTCTTTATCCATTCATCTGTCGATGGACACTTAGGTTGCTTCCATGTCCTGGCTATTGTAAATAGAGCTGCAATGAACACTGTGGTACATGACTCTTTGTGAATTATGGTTTTCTCAGGGTATATGCCCAGTAGTGAGATTGCTGGGTCGTATGGTAGTTCTGTTTTTAGTTTTTTGGGGTTTTGTTGTTGTTTTTTATTTTTGGCTGTGTTGTGTCTTCACTGCTGCACACGGGCTTTTCTCTGGATGTGGCGAGCAGGTGCTACTCTTCATTGTGGTGCGCAGGCTTCTCATTGTGGTGGTTTCTCTTGTTGCACAGCATGGGCTCTACCCGCACGGGCTTCAGTAGTTGCGGCACTTAGGCTCAGCAGTTGTGGCTCGTGGGCTTAGTTGCTCCGCGGCATGTAGGATCTTCCGAGACCAGGGCTCGAACCCGTGTCTCCTGCATTGGCAGGCGGATTCTTAACCACTGCGCCACCAGGGAAGCCCTCTATTTTTAGTTTTTTAAGGAATCTCCATACTGTTCTCCATAGTAGCTGTATCAATTTACATTCCCACCAACAGTGCAAGAGTGTTCCCTTTTCTCCACACCCTCTCCAGCATTTATTGTTTGTAGGTTTTTTGATGATGGCCATTCTGACTGGTGTGAGATGATACGCATTGTAGTTCTGATTTGCATTTCTCTAATGATTAATGATGTTGAGCATTCTTTCATGTGTTTGCTGGCAATCTGTATATCCTCTTTGGAAAAAGGTCTATTTAGGCCTTCTGCCCATTTTTGGATTGGGTTGTTTTTTTGATATTGAGCTGCATGAGCTGCTTGTAAACTTTGGAGATTAATCCTTTGTCAGTTGCTTCATTTGCAAATATTTTCTCCCATTCTGAGGGTTGTCTTTTCATCTTGTTTATGGCTTCCTGTGCTGTGCAAAAGCTTTTAAGTTTCATTAGGTCCTATTTGTTTATTTTTATTTCCATTTCTCTAGGAGATGGGTGAAAAAGGATCTTGCTGTGATTTATGTTATAGAGTGTTCTGCCTATGCTTTCCTCTAAGAGTTTGATAGCGTCTGGCCTTACATTTCGGTCTTTAATACATTTTGAATTTATTTTTGTGTATGGTGTTAGGGAGTGTTCTAATTTCATTCTTTTACATGTAGCTGTCCAGTTTTCCCAGCACCACTTATTGAAGAGGCTGTCTTTTCTCCACTGTACATTCCTGCCTCCTTTATCAAAGATAAGGTGACCATATGTGTGTGTGTTTATCTATGGGCTTTCTATCCTGTTCCATTGATCTATATTTCTGTTTTTGTGCCAGTACCACACTGTCTTGATTACTGTAGGTTTGTAGTACAGTCTGAAGTCTGGAAGCCTGATTCCTCCAGCTCCATTTATCTTTCTTAAGATTGCTTTCGCTATTCGGGGTCTTTTGTGTTTCCACACAAATTGTGCAATTTTTTGTTCTAGTTCTGTGAAAAATGCCAGTGGTAGTTTGATAGGGATTGCACTGAATCTGTAGATTGCTTTGGGTAGTAGAGTCATTTTCACAATGTTGATTCTTTCAATCCAAGAATATGGTATATCTCTCCATCTATTTGTATCACCTTTAATTTCTTTCATCAGTGTCTTATAATTTTCTGCATACAGGTCTTTTGTCTCCTTAGGTAGGTTTATTCCTAGGTATTTTATTCTTTTTGTTGCAATAGTAAATGGGAGTGTTTTCTTAATTTCACTTTCAGATTTTTCATCATTAGTGTATAGGAATGCAAGAGATTTCTGTGCATTAATTTTATATCCTGCCTAATTTTTTTTAAATGGCCAATTGCTAACCATGTGACATGAGTAATCAACAATAGAATATAAGCATGAGTCCTGAAAAACTTAATCTGTTTCTTAGTGATGGAAATTGTAATTTGCTGAGAAACAAGGCTGAATAGTGGATACGTACTGAATTGTGATTTGCAGGCTCTGCCATTTAAAGAAACAGAAAATCAATTCACTTAGGTGAAATTTAAAGGTAGAAAATCGGGTTTGGGTGGGGGAAAATACAGTGAGTTTACCTCCAGGCAAGTATAACTGGAAACCAATGGAGACCCAAATAGAGTTTTCCAGGATAAAGTTAGAGAAGTAGCATTAGAGCTGCTTGAGAAGGCTGGACTGGAGTTAAAAGGTAGGAGTATAGGTAGAAGTTATAACTTCAGGAGTGAAGGTATTGTCCATTCACTCATTTCAGATGAAGTACCCAAGTAAGTTCTGATTGCTCCTAGTCCGCTTTGAGTTACAATTTGTGCAGGGGGAAAAATAGAATTAATTAAATGCACTTCAAAATTGATTACCTAAGTTAAACTCTTCAAAGAGCCAAAGGAATAAATGTTAAAATGGATAAAATACTTTTGAAGGCATTAGCGTGTTTCCGGTTTGGGTGAGGCTTTGTTTTGTGTAAGTATATGCCGTGCTGGTGGCAGCTGTCACTCTACAGTACACCGGGTGGGGATGTTGTAGCAACGAGTGTAAGTTATGCTGTTACGTCACTGCGGTAATGTCTATAGCCTTACAACCCGCACGACATTTCTGGGTAAAGGAAGTGAGAAAAAGTGGTCTCAACGGCAAATACGAGCCACAAGTGCTTAAAAAAGTTTCGGGTTAGGGAAGCCACTACCTTAGACTTGCTTATTCTAGGCTTTTTGAATATATAACAAAATTTGTAGACTCTTTGATACTGCTTCTAATTCTAAGTAGCCTCTTCTGAATGCATATTTTACTTGCTTAAATATAGGCACATTTACAGAGTAGTCCACAGACTGGCACAACTAGTTTCAGGGTGTTAATTTCACTAATATTTCCTGAATTCATTTTATGCACGATGGACTGCTCCAGGTGTTGGGAACCAAAGCTAATTTCACGGCAGCCAAGGTTCTTGCCTCCATGCAGAATGTATTCTATGGAATTAGTTTTGTTTGTGAGGAAACTGAGTTTTAATATTCTGTGTCTGAGGAGCATTTATCTGAAACTTCAGAGTTGTTCAAAAGTATAATTTCTTAAAAGAATTTAAGTATGCATTGATAATGATTATGTAGAACAATCAAGAAATGTTAAAATACTTTGCTCTTTAAGAGCTTTAGGGAAAAAAGATATCTATTACTTTTATTTGGGGAAGCAGAGTAAATCTGTAACCCTCTGAGGATGAGTAAGATTTAATCAAATAACCTTTTCAGTCTTGACAACTACTTCTATTCTAAGAAACTATGTTACAACACATTTTCTCTTCAGTTATAGCTCTTCAACAGAGCTTTCAAGAGCCTGTCACACAGAGTTACACTGACATTTTCTTCTACTTAGGTATCTACTCAAGCTGACTTGAAGAACCCTGGGAGAATTAACACTTGAAAACAAGTTTGATCTACTAATGTAAACAAAACGCTACGGTTATTTATTTATTTTTCTTCATTGCTCTACATTTTCCTCCCTGACCAAGACATTAAGTTAAAATTCATGTACAATCAGTAGTATCTTACTTGGTTCCAAAACCGAAGGAATAACTTTTAATACTTAAGTTAACGTATCTTGGTTACCCAACTTATTTATTACAAAATGATTTTGTGATATTGTCTTAGATGAAGATTTCTCAATCATGGCTCGATTTACACCTTGGACCTAAGAATTTTTTGGTGTGTGTGTCTCTCTATATGTGTGTTGCGAAGCGGGGGCAGGGCTGGCTTGTGCATTAGTAGGATGTGTAGCAGCATCCCTGCCCTCTACTCATCAGGTGCCAGTAGCACCCCCCAGTTACGACAGCCAAAAAATTTCCAACATTGCCACTTATCCTCTGGGGAAGGGGGCCAAATTGCCTCTGACTGAGAACCATTATCCTAGATTAGAAGTCTCTACTTTGTTGATAAAGATATAGTTCACAAAATCCACCAGTGACTGAAAACATAAGATTTTAGGGACATACGGAAAGTTTTGCCCCAATTTTATAGTTTGAGTATTAAAACTTATTTACTATTCTACTCATTGAAATTTATGTTGCATATTAATTATAGATGATTGCAGAAGAAGCCTGAAAAACTATTTAATTATAATTTACAGGAACTAATTTTCTGTATGGTATTAGCCTGTGAAAATGGTACACCAACACAATGTTGAAGGAAGGCGTTTTTTTAGCCTCTGAACAAAGAAAGAAACATCAGAGTGGAGATCTAAATATGAACAGCATGATTGGAGAATTATCGTTAGGTGCATTTGCTAACTAGCTGATTAAATTTTAATGTACTTTATTGTGAGTGGGAAGTAATATTATATGAATAGTAATAAAAACAATTTATGCTCCTTCTTGCTTAAGAGCTTCGCTCTTGTTAAATGTGTAAAACGTAATGTGTAACTATAGAAACCTGCCATTTCCATTATTGGAATTTTTCTCATAAAGAGCAAAACTCATTAAACTTTTATTCTCTGTAAAGTTTCTGAAAGCCTAGCAGAGAAACCAAATCTTGCCCTCATAAAATTTGTTTTGCCAGGAAAGAACATATTTAAAGTAGTAGGAAATTGGGGAAAGAGGGTAAGGTAGGCACAGCAGTTTGGAAATCTGAAATATTTGTGTAAATATTTATATAAATGTTTTGATCCAAGGAGTCTCAGTGCACTGTCCCAATGCTGAGGTTGCCAGCTCACACTACAGCTGGTGGTGGCTAAAATCAAATGTTAGGGACTATAGCAGAGTTGTCACCAGGAAAAATTAGCCAAACCCAGGCTCAGAATCTAAACACAAACTTAACAAAGCTCAGGAGTCTGTTTTAATTGGAAATACAATCCAAACCGAAACAGGAAAATGTGATCCACAGTATACAAGGCATCTCTCTGTAGCATCCTTACCAACACCCTAATGGTTCCCATAAAATTCTAAATTCATTTTTAATACTTATTTCCTCTGTGTATACATTTGACTACAGCCATGTTACCAATACTGAATAATAACGATAATAATGTAATGTCCAGAAGTAGAAAGAATTCATGCACTAAACGTATGTGTGTGTATGTCTCCTAATCCATCAGAATAAAAAAGACATTACAAACCAACTGCAAAACTATTTTCAAACTGGCTAAAGCCTATCTTGCTCAAAAGGAGGAAGAAAACATTTTCATGAAATAAACCAAAGAGATTCCAGGCCTGGGGGCTCTGCGCAAGCTCTCTACGTATGGAAAGATTATTTACTAATCCCCCAGAGTCAAGTGAGACTGCCTTTATTTGACACCAAGACTGTGAGGCATTTGTGTGGACTAAGTAGTAGGACATGGGGGAAAGGCAGAAATTTAAAACTGTCAGTTTGCTTGTAAATTCCCTGACACACTGGACAAAAATAGACAGCATGAACCACTTGCACCACGATACTTGTGGACATGCCCTCATCCTAAAGCCAATTCTCTTCTCTTATTTTATTACATTAAGCATTTTGCCAAGTAATTAAATTCTCCCATTATCTCATTCCTTGTATGCATTAAACAATGTGTCATTTGTTTTGGAATTATGCAATGGACCATGCCCCTTTATTCTCTTCAAAAATGACATCTGCCGGGCCGCGACAAGCCGGAAGGAGGCGGGGCGTGGTCGCTGGGTTGGTTGTTGTGGCGACTACTAAACAATGGAAAGGAACAAGCCACTAATACCTGGAACAACATGAATGAACCTCGAAACATTAAGCTGAGTGAAAGAAGCCTTGCATGCAAAAAAGGTTTCCTGGAATAAGAATTCATCGGAAGAAAGCATTACTCTGTGGAAGTTTGAAAACCGTTATCAGTATTCTCTGCCGATAGCAAAGGCTCTCTAGTCGGCAACTATCAGAGCAAATTCTGTCTCTCCACTCTGTGGTCCTAGGCCCACTGTAGCCACCAGGGAACAGTTCAACTGAAATGACCCATTAACTCCATTCCTGTTGTTATTCTTAAAACTTCCTGGCACAGCATCAGATACCTGCATGAAGGAAAAGCTTCTTCAGCCTTCCCTCTCTATTTGGCTTCAAGTGGGTATATCACAGTTATTGCCATATACAGAAAATTCTGACTGACATTTCCAGAGCTTTTTGGTGACAGAGTGTCTTCCTAAGACAAAAAGAAATTTACATTCAGATAAAACCCTATAAACAGGGGGGACCTTGAAGATGGCGGAAGAGTAAGACGCGGAGATCGCCTTCCTCCCCACGGATACACCAGAAATACCTCCACACGTGGAACAACTCCTACAGAACTCCTACTGAAGGCTGGCAGAAGACCTCAGACCTCCCAAAAGGCAAGAAACTCCCCGTAACTGGGTAGGGCAAAAGAAAAAACAGAGACAAAAGAATAAGGACGGCACCTGCACCAGTGGGAGGGAGCTGTGAAGGAGGAAAAGTTTCCACACACTAGGAAGCCCCTCCGCGGGCGGAGACTGCGGGAGGCAGAGGGGGGAGTTTCGGGACCGCGGAGTAGTGCACAGCGACGGGTGCGGAGGGCAAAGCGGGGAGATTCCTGCACAGACGATCGGTGCCGACCGGCACTCACCAACCCGAGAGGCTTGCTGCTCACCCGCCGGGGCGGGCGGGGCTGCGAGCTGAGGCTCGGGTTTTGGTTTTGGACGGAGCTCAGGGAGAGGACTGGGGTTGGCGGCTTGAACATAGCCTGAAGGGGTTAGTGCACCACGACTAGCCGGGAGGGAGTTCGGGGAAAAGCCTGCACCGGCCGAAGAGGCAAGAGACTTTTTCTTCCCTCTTTGTTTCCTGGTGCGCGAGGAGAGGGGTTTAAGAGCGCTGCTTAAAGGAACTCCAGAGACGGGCGCGAGCCGCGGCTGAAAGCGCAAACCCCAGAGACGGGCGCGAGCCGCGGCTAAAACCGCGGACCCCAGAGACGGGCGGGAGACGCTGGGGCTGCTGCTGCCGCCACCAAGGGGCCTGTGTGCGAGCACAGGTCACTCTCCACACCCCTCTTCCGCGGAGCCTGTGCAGGCCGCCACTGCCGGGTTCCCGGGATCCGGGGACAGCTTCCCCGGGAGTACGCACGGCGGGTCTCAGGCCGGTGCAACGTCACGCTGCCTCTGCCGCCGCAGGCCCGCCCCGCACGCAGTGCCCCTCCTTCCCCCATCCCCCAACCCCCGGCCTGAGTGAGCCGGAGGCCCCGAATCAGCGGCTCCTTTAACCCCGTCCTGTCTGAGCGAAAAAACAGACGCCCTCCAGCGACCTACACGCAAGAGGCAGGGCCAAATCCAAAGCTGAGCTCCTGTGAGCTGTGAGAACAAAGAAGAGAAAGGGAAATCTCTCCCAGCAGCCACAGAAGCAGCGGATTAAAGCTCCACAATCAACTTGATATACCCTGCATCTGTGGAATACCTGAATAGACAAGGAATGATCCCAAATTGAAGAGGTGGACTTTAGGAGCGAGATCTATGATTTTTTTCCCTTTTCCTCTTTTTGTGAATGTGTACGTGTATGCTTCTGTGTGAGATCCTGTCTGTATACTCTTGCTTCCACCATTTGTCCTAGGGCTCTATCCGTCCATGACTTTTTTTTAAAAATTCTTTTTCTTAATAATTAAGTTTAATTGTAATAACTTTATTATACTTTACCTTCGTTCTTTCTTTCTTTCCTTCCTTCCTTCCCTCCTTTAGACAACGAATCACCCCAAATTGAGGAGGTGGTCTCAGGGAGCAGGATTTATGATTTTTCCCCCTTTACCTCTTTTTGTGAAGGTGTATGTGTATGCTTCTGTGTAAGATTTTCTCTGTATAGCTTTGCTTCCAACATTTGTCCTAAGGTTCTATCCGTCCCTTTTTTTTTTTTTCTAAATATTTTTTAATTCAATAACTATATTATACTTTATTTTATTTTTACTGTATCATCTTTCTTTCTGTCTTTTTTCCTTCTTTCCCTCCTCCTTCCTTCCTTCCTCCCTCCCTCCTCCCTCCTTTCTTTCCTTCTTTGCTTCTTTCTTCCTTCCTTCCTTTCCTCCTTTCCTTCTTTCTTTACTCATACTTCTACTAATTCTCCCTACTTTTTCTCCTTTTATTCTGAGCTGTGTGGATGAAAGGCTCTTGGTGCTCCAGCCAGGAGTCAGGGCTCTGCCTCTGAGGTAGGAGAGCCAACTTCAGGACACTGGTCAACAAGAGACCTCCCAGCTCCACATAATATTAAACGGTGGAAATATCCCAGAGACCTCCATCTTAACACCAGCACCCAGCTTCACTCAACGACCAGCAAGCCACAGTGCTGGACAACCTATGCCAAACAACTAGCAAAACAGGAACACAACCCCACCCATTAGCAGAGAGGCTGCCTAAAATCATAATAAGGCCACAGACACCCCAAAACACACCACCAGACGTGAACCTGCCCACTAGAGAGACAAGATCCAGCCTCATCCAGCACAACACAGGCACTAGTCCCCTCCACCAGGAAGCCTACACAACCCACTGAAACAACCTTAGCCACTGGAGACAGACATCAAAAACAACGGGAACTACGAACGTGCAGCCTGCAAAAAGGAGACCCCAAACACAGTAAGATAAGCAAAATGAGAAGACAGAAAAACACACAGCAGATGAAGGAGCAAGATAAAAACCCACCAGACCTAACAAATGAAGAGGAAATAGGCAATCTACCTGAAAAAGAATTCAGAATAATGATAGTAAGGATGATCCGAAATCTTGGAAGTAGAATGGACAAAATGCAAGAAACAGTTAACAAGGACCTACAAGAACTAAAGACGAAACAAGCAACGATGAACAATGCAATAAATGAAATTAAAATCACTCTAGATAGGATCAATAGCAGAATAACTGAGGCAGAAGAACGGATAAGTGACCTGGAAGATAAAGTAGTGGAAATAACTACTGAAGAGCAGAATAAAGAAAAAAGAATGAAAAGAACTGAGGACAGTCTCAGAGACCTCTGGGACAACGTGAAACGCACCAACATTCGAATTATAGGGGTTCCAGAAGAAGAAGAAAGAAAGAAAGGGACTGAGAAAATATTTGAAGAGATTATAGTTGAAAACTTCCCTAATATGGGAAAGGAAATAGTTAATCAAGTCCAGGAAGCACAGAGGGTCCCATACAGGATAAATACAAGGAGAAACACGCCAAGACACATATTAATCAAACTGTCAAAAATTAAATACAAAGAAAGCATATTAAAAGCAGCAAGGGAAAAACAACAAATAACACACAAGGGAATCCCCATAAGGTTAACAGCTGATCTCTCAGCAGAAACCCTACAAGCCAGAAGGGAGTGGCAGGACATACTGAAAGTGATGAAGGAGAATAGCCTGCAACCAAGACTACTCTACCCAGCAAGGATCTCATTCACATTTGATGGAGAAATTAAAACCTTTACAGACAAGCAAAAGCTGAGAGAGTTCAGCACCACCAAACCAGCTTTACAACAAATGCTAAAGGAACTTCTCTAGACACGAAACACAAGAGAAGGAAATGACCTATAGTAGCGAACCCAAAACAATATATAAAATGGAAATAGGAACATACATATCGATAATTACCTTAAATGTAAATGGACTAAATGCTCCCACCAAAAGACAGAGATTGGCTGAATGGATACAAAAACAAGACCCTTATATATGCTGTCTACAAGAGACCCACTTCAGAACTAGAGACACATACAGACTGAAAGTAAGGGGATGGAAAAAGATATTCCATGCAAATGGAAACCAAAAGAAAGCTGGAGTAGCAATTCTCATATCAGACAAAATAGACTTTAAAATAAGGACTATTAAAAGGGACAAAGAAGGACACTACATAATGATCAAGGGATCGATCCAAGAAGAAGATATAACAATTGTAAATATTTATGCACCCAACATAGGAGCACCTCAATACATAAGGCAAATACTAACAACCATAAAAGGGGAGATCAACAGTAACACATTCATAGTAGGGGACTTTAACACCCCACTTTCACCCATGGACAGATCATCCAAAATGAAAATAAATAAGGAAACACAAGCTTTAAATGATACATTAAACAAGATGGACTTAATTGATATTTATAGGACACTCCATCCAAAAACAACAGAATACACATTTTTCTCAAGTGCTCATGGAACATTCTCCAGGATAGATCATATCTTGGGTCACAAATCAAGCCTTGGTAAATTTAAGAAAACTGAAATTGTATCAAGTATCTTTTCCGACCACAACGCCATGAGACTAGATATCAATTACAGGAAAAGATCTTTAAAAAATACAAACACATGGAGGCTAAACAATACACTACTTAATAATGAAGTGATCACTGAAGAAATCAAAGAGGAAATAAAAAAATACCTAGAAACAAATGACAATGGAGACACAACGACCCAAAACCTATGGGATGCAGCAAAAGCAGTTCTAAGGGGGAAGTTTATAGCAATACAAGCCCACCTTAAGAAGCAGGAAACATCTCGAATAAACAACCTAACCTTGCACCTCAAGCAATTAGAGAAAGAAGAACAAAAAAACCCCAAAGCTAGCAGAAGGAAAGAAATCATAAAAATCAGATCAGAAATAAATGAAAAAGAAATGAAGGAAACAATAGCAAAGATCAATAAAACTAAAAGCTGGTTCTTTGAGAAGATAAACAAAATAGATAAACCACTAGCCAGACTCATCAAGAAAAAAAGGGAGAAGACTCAAATCAATAGAATTAGAAATGAAAAAGGAGAAGTAACAACTGACACTGCAGAAATAAGAAAAATCATGAGAGATTACTACAAGCAACTCTATGCCAATAAAATGGACAATCTGGAAGAAATGGACAAATTCTTAGAAATGCACAACCTGCCAAGACTGAATCAGGAAGAAATAGAAAATATGAACAGACCAATCACAAGCACTGAAATTGAAACTGTGATTAAAAACCTTCCAACAAACAAAAGCCCAGGACCAGATGGCTTCACAGGTGAATTCTATCAAACGTTTAGAGAAGAGCTAACACCTATCCTTCTCGAACTCTTCCAAAATATAGCAGAGGGAGGAACACTCCCAAATTCCTTCTACGAAGCCACCATCACCTTGATACCAAAACCAGACAAGGATGTCACAAAGAAGGAAAACTACAGGCCAATATCACTGATGAACATAGATGCAAAAATCCTCAACAAAATACTAGCAAACAGAATCCAACAGCACATTAAAAGGATCATACACCATGATCAAGTGGGGTTTATTCCAGGAATGCAAGGATTCTTCAATATACGCAAATCTATCAATGTGATAAACCATATTAACAAATTGAAGGAGAAAAACCATATGATCATCTCAATAGATGCAGAGAAAGCTTTCGACAAAATTCAACACCCATTTATGATAAAAACCCTCCAGAAAGTAGGCATAGAGGGAACTTTCCTAAACATAATAAAAGCCATATATGACAAGCCCACAGCAAACATCATCCTCAATGGTGAAAAACTGAAAGCATTTCCACTAAGATCAGGAACAAGACAAGGTTGCCCACTCTCACCACTCTTATTCAACATAGTTTTGGAAGTTTTAGCCACAGCAATCAGAGAAGAAAAGGAAATAAAAGGAATCCAAATCGGAAAAGAAGAAGTAAAGCTGTCACTGTTTGCAGATGACATGATACTATACATAGAGAATCCTAAAGATGCTACCAGAAAACTACTAGAGCTAATCAATGAATTTGGTAAAGTAGCAGGATACAAAATTAATGCACAGAAATCTCTGGCATTCCTATATACTAATGATGAAAAATCTGAAAGTGAAATCAAGAAAACACTCCCATTTACCATTGCAACAAAAAGAATAAAATATCTAGGAATAAACCTACCTAAGGATACGAAAGACCTGTATGCAGAAAATTATAAGACACTGATGAAAGAAATTAAAGATGATACAAATAGATGGAGAGATATACCATGTTCTTGGATGGGAAGAATCAACATTGTGAAAATGACTCTACTACCCAAAGCAATCTACAGATTCAATGCAATCCCTATCAAACTACCACTGGCATTTTTCACAGAACTAGAACAAAAAATTTCGCAATTTGTATGGAAACACAAAAGACCCCGAATAGCCAAAGCAATCTTGAGAACGAAAAAAGGAGCTGGAGGAATAAGGCTCCCTGACTTCAGACTATATTACAAAGCAACAGTAATCAAGACAGTATGGTACTGGCACAAAAAAGAAAGATAGATCAGTGGAACAGGATAGAAAGCCCAGAGATAAACCCACGCACATATGGACACCTCATCTTTGATAAAGGAGGCAGGAATGTACAGTGGAGAAAGGACAGCCTCTTCAATAAATGGTGCTGGGAAAACTGGACAGGTACATGTAAAAGTATGAGATTAGATCACTCCCTAACACCATACACAAAAATAAGCTCAAAATGGATTAAAGACCTCAATGTAAGGCCAGAAACTATCAAACTCTTAGAAGAAAACATAGGAAGAACACTCTATGACATAAATCACAGCAAGATCCTTTCTGACCCACCTCCTAGAGTAATGGAAATAAAAACAAAAATAAACAAATGGGACCTAATGAAACTTCAAAGCTTTTGCACAGCAAAGGAAACCATAACCAAGACCAAAAGACAACCCTCAGAATGGGAGAAAACATTTGCAAATGAAGCAACTGACAAAGGATTAATCTCCAAAATTTACAAGCAGCTCATGCAGCTCAATAACAAAAAACAAACAACCCCATCCAAAAATGGGCAGAAGACCTAAATAGACATTTCTCCAAAGAAGATATACAGAATGCCAACAAACACATGAAAGAATGCTCAACATCATTAATCATTAGAGAAATGCAAATCAAAACTACAATGAGATATCATCTCACACCAGTCAGAATGGCCATCATCAAAAATCTAGAAACAATAAATGCTGGAGAGGGTGTGGAGAAAAGGGGACACTCTTGCACTGCTGGTGGGAATGTGAATTGGTTCAGCCACTGTGGAGAACAGTATGGAGGTTCCTTAAAAAACTACAAATAGAATTACCATATGACCCAGCAATCCCACTACTTGGCATATACCCTGAGAAAACCAAAATTCAAAGAGAGTCATGTACCAAAATGTTCATTGCAGCTCTATTTACAATAGCCAGGACATGGAAACAACCTAAGCGCCCATCATCGGATGAATGGATAAAGAAGATGTGGCACATATACACAATGGAATATTACTCAGCCTTAAAAAGAAATGAAATTGAGCTATTTGTAATGAGATGGATAGACCTAGAGTCTGTCATACAGAGTGAAGTAAGTCAGAAAGAAAAAGACAAATACCGTATGCTAACACATATATATGGAATTTAAGGGAAAAAAATGTCATGACGAACCTAGGGGTAAGATAGGAATAAAGACGCAGACCTACTGGAGAACGGACTTGAGGGTCTGGGGGGGGAGGGGTGAGTTTTGACAGGGCGAGAGAGAGTCATGGACATATACACACTAACAAACGTAGTAAGGTAGATAGCTGGGGGGAAGCAGCCGCAAGGCACAGGGATATTAGCTCGGTGCTTTGTGACAGCCTGGAAGGGTGGGATGGGGAGAGTGGGAGGGAGGGAGACGCAAGAGGGAAGACATATGGGAACATATGTATATGTATAGCTGATTCACTTTGTTATAAAGCAGAAACTAACACACCATTGTAAAGCAATTATACCCCAATAAAGATGTTAAAAAAAAAAAAAAAAAAAACCCTATAAATAAAAAAAAAAAAAAAAAAAAAGACATCTGCCATAAAAAAGAACAAAATAATGCCATTTGCAGCAACATGGATGGACCTAGAGATTGTCATACTAAGTGAAGTAGGTCAGACAGAGAAAGACAAATATCATAAGATGTCACTTATATGTGGAATCTAAAAAAAAAATGGTACAAATGAACTTATTTACAAAATAGAAATTGAGTCACAGATGTAGAAAACAAACTTATGGTTGCCGGGTGGTGGGGGAAGCGGGATGGGGGGCTGGGGGGAGAGATAAATTGGGAGACTGGGATTGACATATACACACTACTATATATAAAATAGATAACTAGTAAGGACCTACTATACAGCACAGGGAACTCTACTCAATACTCTGTAATGGCCTATATGGGAAAATAATCTAAAAAAGAGTGGATATATGTATATGTATAACTGATACATGTTGCTCTACAGCAGAAACTAACACAACATCGTAAGTCTACTATACTCCAATAAAAAATTTTTTAAATGTAATAAAGAGTAATAAAGGAGATGAACAGCAATTTCATATCATTAAAAGATCCAAAATATTTTCGTTAAAGCAGACATGCTGTTTTGGGTGTTTTCCCAGTTGGACTATTTTATTACTTTGCTACAGCTTGTCTAAGGAGTAAATAGTATAAAAGTTTTGGTGGTGAAACAGAGATCCCCCCCACTAATTCACTGAGGAAGCCCTTTATTAAGAACACTGGAAGTGCCGTGTTGTACTACACATGTAAGTACCAAGAAGTAAAACAGCTTCTCTGCAACATCAAGCTTTCCCCCTGTCCAGGTTAGTGTGATCTCCAAGCTTCACACTGCAAATCAAAGCCACTCAAGTATGTTGCAGTAGCCCCTGAAAAATGTCTTTTTGCCGCCATCTTAAAAGGGAACAAGAAAGGACTTGTCCTAAATTATTCCATCAGTGGCTCGCAAACCACAGTTTATACTTTCTCTTTAGAGAGATCTCAAATCACTGGATTCTCTGCTTCTTAGCAGTTCTGTTCCAAAGTTTATCAAGGTAGCAAAGTGAAATGAACAGTTATCTGTGGAAACCAACACTCTGTGCTCTTTCCCTAATATCTCAGATAGAAGAAGGATCATCTCTAAGTGCTTTGTCAGTTAAGGGAACACCAAAGAATGTTCTTATTAAAACTTCATTGAGGTGTTCTCCAAAGTTTCCAGAACGACATTTTCTAAATCTAATTTCAACAGAATTCTTTGTTTTTAATCCACTTTATTGCTTTCAATATAATCTGGAAATATTTTCACCAAATATTTGGATCATGAAGTATTTTGGGGGGAGGAGAAGCGTGCAAAATGCCCAATAATGTTTTATATGATATCAGCCTAGTATAGACTCTCAGATGGAACTCATCTGACCCCAGAACAAGGAGCCCCAGAACAGAAGTGGAATGGAGAGATAAGACTTTTTTTTCCAAGATCATATTTAGAGCATGACTTCAGGAATACAGATCTCCAGCCCTTCTTCCTGGACCCCCCATTTCCCCCTCTGTGCCAGGCAGGCTGCACACAGGGTCAGTAATGGGATAGGAGGGCCTTTGTATTTACCCTTCAATATTGTTTAGAGCGTGGTAATTAAAGAAAGATTGGTTTACATTCCTGAAGCAATCCTAGGGAGGGGAATTTTCAAACCCTGGAAATACATATTTAAATATTCTGAACTTAATCACACTGGGATTAATGTTGGCAGCAGATAAAATCAGTCCATACCACTTTCCTTGGAGGGAATGAAAACATTGGCATCGCGAGTCAAACTAATATATCTTTGGTCCTGAGTCACTGATTTACTTGAAGTCTGGAATATTTACATTGGGTGTATGAACAATATAAATGAAAAAGGAGTTGCATGTAGGGGCCAACAAACGTCAATAATTTAATTACTTTCCTCCACGGCAGATAGAGAGAAATAAATTATGGGGCCACTGCGAACATTAAAGTAAGCTTTTCTCTCTTGGCTAATAAATCTGATGAAAATACCTCACCTTTGCCAGGGAAATATTCCTAGAAAAGCTTTCCTAAGCCCAGGTAAGTTTAGCACTCCTTCAAATTTCGTGGTCTAATCATGTTGCAAAGACTCCCCTATAATTCCATAATTCTCCAGCGAGGGACAGGGAAAAATACTTTTCTTTATAGTCTGTAAAGAATGGAGGTTTAACCCAATGCAGGGGTCAGTCATGGAGGGTAATCTCCCAGCTCTTCCACTTAGCTATTTGTACACCACTATACAAAGTTTCTAATACCATCTCTGTCCTTGGGAACAGCTAAATGACTTTCCAAAGACCATAAACACCAGTTGGGGAAATTTGTATTCAGAGGAGTAAAAAAAAAAAAAAAAAAAATGGAAATGGATTTGAGAGGCATAATAACATCTGCTAGGTTTGGAAAATATGATTTTCCTCAAGTCATTTTATGTAATTCACATCCAAGCTTAGAATAATGTTCCAATTTATTAGGCTGTGTTGTGGTTCCAGCTATCTTTTATTTTTAAACTGTAACCAGTTTTACATATAATTTTACTAATCTGTACAGAACTTTCTATCTCTTTTAATAAAAATTAAATAAATTTACTTTGGCACTTTTCAATGGAAAAAAATTATGAATAAGTTCTAATTGTAAATGAGCAAATAGCTATTAAATAGCACATGGTTAAAATAGGATTGGGGATATCATGTGAGTTTGGAGCTGAATACTGAAGATCAGGTCTTGCGTTTCAAACAGAAAAATACCCAAGAACCTTAGACCGTCACCAAAACTATATGCCACATACATGTACTGGGGATAAATGGTTAATGAATGGTCTGCTCACATGGTTTCTGCCCTCCCAAACTGACCAGATGATAATGGAATAAATTTTACTTTTCAAGCTGTTCTGGGACCATGGAAAGAGGACGTGGTGTGGAAACCACATTGCTGGGTTCCAGTTCCAGCTCTCCCACCTAAGTGACCTTGGACAAGTGGAGGTCTCTCTGAGCCCTTCAGTTTCCTTACCTGTGAAATGTGAGTGGTAATATCTGGGTTGTTGGGAGAATCAAGTATATAAGCTATCATTAAGCTGCAGTCTATCAAAAGCAGTAAGTCAATCATTCACTATTCAAGCAGACACTCAGAGACAAGAAATAAGCATTGATCCAAAATATTAACAGATGTAAAAGAACATTTCACAATATAAGAAGCCATACTTAGAAAATCAATTACCGCTCCCTTCCTTCTTTCTCTGCCTTTAGATATTTTTGCCTGATCTCCTGTCTGCATTGATACCAACGTCAGAGCTTTCAAAAATATGAAGAACTCTCAAAACTCAATGGTTAAGGAAACAATCAACCTAATCTTAAATGGGCAAAAAGCTTAAACAGGCACTCACCTGAAAAGATATAGATGGATGGCAAATAAACATAAGAAAATCTGTTCAACTAACAGAAAATCTGTTCAACTAACAGAAAATCTGTTCATCACTAACGATTAGAAAAATGCAAGTTAGAATCAAAATGAGATATCACTCAAAAATGAGATATCACTCAAAATGAGATATGTCTACAAGAATGGCTAATTTTTTATTGAACTATTAAGTTTTGGGAGAATGCAGAGCAACTACACTTATATACTGCTGGTAAGAATGCAAAATAGGAAAGCTGTTCTGAAAAAAAGGTTAGGCAGTTTCTTATAATTTTTTATGAAGTTGTATATACACTTACAAGCAATCCCACTCTTTGATTTACTCTAGGGAAATGAAAACTCACATTCACAGGAAAATCTATACACGAGAATGTGTATAGTAGCTCTATTCATAATCACCAAAACGGAAAACATCCCAAATATCCTTCAGTACACAGTAGATTCATAAACAGTGGTACATCCATGAAGTAGAATACTACTCAGCAATAACAAGAGACAAACTATTGACACACACTGCAAAAGCATAACGCTGAGTGAAATAAGCCAGTCCCTACAAGTTATGCGCTGTATAATTCCATTTATAGTGCATTCTCAAAAAGGAAAAAAAAAAAAAGACTACAGTTATCGGAAACACATCAGTGGTTGTCAGGGGTTAGGTGTGGGTAACACTGTGACTCTAAGAGGGTAGCACAAGGGAGTTCTGGGGTGACAAAACTGTTCTGTAGCCTAATTGTGGTGAGATTCATTAATCTATACACGCGTTAAGATGAACAGAACTGTACAGAAGAAAATCCAATTATACGGTAGGAAACTTTTTTTTAATAAAATGTTAAAAGTATATTGTATATCATTCTACTATTCAAGACATTTTAAGATTCTTCATTTTATAAAAAATAAAATTAAGACTTCAAGGCGACCTTTCTTCCTTCATCTTCTATCATCTCTCTCATCTTCCCTCAGCATATAATTATCAGAGGCAGTTAATAAATATTTGTGGGATTTAAGTCTCAGACCTTCGGTTACATAATAATAAAATATATCTAACCTGAAAATTCAAATAGATGTCTTGTCTACACAATTCTAATTATTCAAACACTCGCAAATATCTGGATGGACATTTTTTTTCACTCCCTCTAAATATTCGGCACTTTACCAACTTTGAAGTCTTTGTATGTTTCCAATTCCTAAAGGAAAAACAGTTTTTCATGTCAAATAAATGATTGCATTTATGCCTTTTGGTGTCAGCAAATTTGGTCAATATTTTCAGTTCAATTTTCATGAATCATTTATCATTATATTTGAATATTCAGCTCCAAAAAGTCACACTATTACTAACTTATATTGATAACACTGCATCTCAATTTTTCTCTCCCTTTCTCTCTCCTCTCTCCCACCCACATACACCCACACATACACCCTAAGCTTGAACTACTGAAATCTCATTTAGGCTAACATTTGGAGGGATGCCTAACCTGGTCCTCCTCTTCTGTGTGAACTGTCACCAGCACCCATAGGTTTCAGTTCTAGCAGATAGCCATCTTTATATCCTGTGAGTGACTTTTCAAGGGTCTTTTAAAAAGTTATAACTAAGATGCTATGTATAGATTGGATCCATGAGTGACTACCAAAGAATGCTGAAGAGAAAAACTGACAACTGAACAGAAGTTGAGTACTCTATAAATTCAATATAACACATACACAATAATCTTGCTAAGATCAGAACTATATTTTAAAATTATGTTGATTGGCTCAGTAATCAATGAACTGGTAAGGGGAAATCTTGAAGTATAACGGGGTCCAGCAGAGACATATAGGGTATGAGAAAGTAGGAAATGTTCCCTACTGAAATCACACTCACCCACACATAACTTTGTTCTTGAGATGTTATTCGAGAGACTGGGCAGATAGCCTGATTCCAAAATACCCATCCCATCAACTTTCCAATACTTAAAGTTCTACCAATTCCTTGTCCCTTTTAGTCTAGAGAAAAATAACTACATAAAAGAGGCATGGGTTTTGACTGCAATGCTTAAGTTAGGACATACAAACATTCAGAAGTCTGAAACAATTTATGAACAAATAAATATAAGATTCTATAGGAAAAGATCCATAGCAGTAGGAAATCAGAAAGAAGAGATGAGTGGAGGAATATTAAAAGGCTTTTTGGAGGAACTTAGACTGAGTTCTGATAACTACCATTCAGAGAAGAAAAGGGAGTTCCTCCTAAGTTGGAAAGATAGATTGAATGAAAGATGCTCACAGGTCTGAGAGCAAAATTGTGAAGAGAAGCATATAACCAGAAGAAGAGCCAGGACATTGTTTTAGACAAATGACGAAATTATCCTTGTTTCCTTACCCGAAGTACTGGAATACAATGTTAAATACAAAAGTACATTACCAATGTAGCATAAACAGATGTCTCACATGAGTTTTAAAACTAAGACTAAATGGCTGTTTTCTGAAATACAGTCTGAATACCATTAAATGGACTAGAGGACATAATTTTTCCTCAAGCCCTAGGATCCTGGGAGGATTGATGTGCTATCTAATGTACATATTATTGGACAGAACACACACAGAATAAAAGACAAGAAAAGACAGAACACTTATTAAAAAAAAAGAATACATGTTGCCTGCCTGCTCTAAACAATAGTAATTTTAAATATATACTCATGATATCTGGAGCAAGGGAAATTTTATAGCAGAACAACTGGGAAAATTCCCAAGGGACTCAATCTGGTACGTTTTTTGTTTCAAGGACAGTATATTTCAGACACTTCAAGGAGAAAAGTCAGGTGTGTACATTAGGTTAGGAAGAGGGAAAACCTGTTTTCCTTCTCATCTTGCCCCTTTCTTGAATAGCATTAGAGAAAAGGGACTGAAAATATTTCTTAAAAAATTTTTAAGTAAAACTCTGTATTGTAATGATGGGCTATACTCAAAACAAATATTGGGTTAAAGCCTGGTATTCCTAATGAACCTATTAAGCTTTAAAGAAAAACACTTTCCTCTAGTCAAACTTTTGTCATCTACCGAACTACTTGGACTTGCCATCAAAGAACTCAGAAGCAAAGTCACATGCCATCTTGCCTTGCCAGAAAGATAATTAAGATATTTGCTAGACAAGGAAAATGAGGAGAATAAACTTCAAGTTTCTACAAGAAGTCCAAAAATCCCTAAGAAATAAGCTTTATTAAACCATTATGTTATAGAACAATTAAATATTAGATGAGTACAAATTAAACACTCATATTTGCAGTTATCTAAAACATTTATACCCCTTGAAAAGTCAGTAAAGAAGATACAAAGAGAAGTAGGACTGTGTAATAGTTATCTACGGCTGTGTAACAAATAACCCCCCAACATTTAGTGACTTAAAACAACATTTATTATCTCACAGGATAATAAATGAGTCAGAAATCCAGGTGCCACTTAAGTAGATTCTTTGTTTCAGCATCACAGGCTGCAATCAAGGTTTTCTTTGGGGTTTGACTGGGGAAGGTTTCATTTCCAAGCTCACTAACATGGTTGTTGGCAGGAATTACTTCCTCACAGCTGTTGGCCAGAGGCTGCCCTCAGTCCCTTGCTTTGTGGGCCTTTTCATAAAGCAGCTCACACATGGCAGCTTGCTTCATTAATGCAAGTGAGTGAGAAGATCCAGAGAAAGAGTGCAAACAAGATGGAAGTGCCAGGCTTTTATAACCTAATTCCCAGAGCCACATCCCATCACTTTCGCCAGATGCTATGCATCAGAAGTGAGTTACTAGGTCCAGTCCGCTCACAAAGAAAGGGTGGTTCACAAGGGCATGAATAAAAGGAGGAAGAGACCATTGGGAGCTATTTTTGAAACTGTCTACAACACAGAATTTGTAAACAAATTTGGCCAAAACCTGAGAACTAAGAGGCACTAAATGCATAGTCCACATATGAAGAGAACCACCAAAGGTTAGAGATAGAAAGTTTCCCTGGGATCACAAGGAGACCACAGAAATGGTTTTACTATCACAGGCATCTATTCCTACCCACCTCCCCAGCCTCTAAGGAAGGAGGCTGAGGAGGGATGGCAACAGGAGGAAGAGGCTACTCTTCCTACCTCCTATCCTCATCTGCAGACAACTCTACAAGCCAGGTAGGAGGGAAGATGCCAAGGGAATCACCATAGAAATTGGGGATGCCTGCAAGAAAGGGGGACCACCATTCGATTCAGTAGTGGAATTATGGCCAAGAAAGGGGAGTTGCTGATCTACCCCTGTGCCTATGGAAGAGAAAAGGAAGCTGGAGAGAGATGACAGGCAGAGGGTGTGGGGTGCCCCACAGGTGAGCAATCTTCACTTCTACTCTTGGGGTGCTCAAGGTGGGTACGTTTCCCATACATCAAATGGACATGATGGATGGTAGCTGGGCTATTTTGCTAGTACAACCATAAAAAATGTCAGTGCTTGATGAAAACACACCACACACAAATACACACATGTGTGTGCACATACACATATACACACAGGTGCAAGAGGCTGTGGGGTGCATATCAGTGGCATCAATTTAAAGCAAAAAAATGGGTAGAAGTGATGAAGTTGGAGTCATAGCTGCCAAGGTAGGAAGCTGTGCAGCGAGAAAGCCCCAAAGCTCCTCCAAGCCCCTGACCCACCTCACACATTTATATGCACACGGGGCAGCCAACATTTGGACACCTGCCACGCAGAGGGTATAGATGACTAATATTTGTTAACCAGAGAAGCAGCAGTAACTCAAAGGAAGGAGACTACCATAGTGATCTCTTGTGTAAAGACACTTTCTCCTTCCTTCCCATGCTAACACTCTGGGGCCTGGTATGTGGAAAAGGGAAGAGGTAGAACTTTGAGTGAAATTTAAACTGGACAAAACCTTTAAAACTTAATATGACTAGGAAATTACACAATCTGACCAAGTTCTGTTGAGAAACAGGAAAGGGAAAGTCAGAAGACCATAGCTGAAAATGATAGGAAACAAATAAAAAGAATAAAAATAAGAATGGTTTCATGTTTGTAATGGCAAAGAATTGATACTATTCAATGAATCATGGATTCCAGTTCTTTAGTTGAACATTTTTTTACCACAAATAATAACCAAGAGCATTATAATTATAATACAATACAAAAGACCCTATAGTCTCTTTTTTTGGATCCTGTTTTCTTTAGGATTACTCTACAATTTTTCTCTTAGTATCTTAACAACTGGAACGAAGAATCAGGTGGATCAGGTGGAGGGAATTTCCTCTCCTAAAGGACCACAACCTTTGTGCTTCCTATTTACATAATCCTATGCCTAAAGACAAATTCTTTTATTTCAAAACTATTTAAAACCATGCAAAAGAGAATTCATCATCAATAGCTACTTTGTGCCTAGTACTGCGCTAAGTACCATGGGTATATGAAAAGTAAAAGTAAACACAGAAAATAGTGAACAAAGCAGAACAAAAGATAATGTAATTCAATGCTAAGAAGAGGAAAAGAGTTCATTGGGGTCATGCATTTAGGCATGCTTCATAGAGAAAATTAAGACTCGCTAGATAGTTAATATTATCTGTAAGTTTATTAAGTACATATACCTTGACCAATTATTCACAGAGCTAACCTTGGTATATTATATAGTTCTGCTGTTTCTATTTTCCCAGACCCCTAACATCCCTATAAATCATTTAAAATGCAACAAAATGGAGACTTAGCTTGCACAACTGGGTGAGAATTTTATGAGGCCATTTCTACTGAAGTAAATCAGTTGGAACTCTAAGCCATGGCATTTAATTACTTTATTTTACTAGCTAAATCCAACCAAGGAAAACATTTTATTATGCAGTATGTTTCACATCTATAAGGCTCTAGGTTTATATACTGAAAGAGATATGTAACTGATAAAATGGGAGCGGTTATAGCTCTAGAACTAAAAGTATCCTTATTACTTAAATGTATCAAGACAGATTACTATTGACTAATAATTTAGAATACTAAAATGTCCTTGAGTGGATATGTCAGTTCAGTATATCCTGACTTGTTGCAAGTTGTTTATTGCTTTTGACATATAAATCCTCATGAACTGGTTCTTTTCTATTTATTATGGGGAAAGAGTCTTACTAAAATGTCTTTAACCAGGGCTTCCCTGGTGGCGCAGTGGTTGAGAGTCTGCCTGCCGATGCAGGGGACACGGGTTTGTGCCCCGGTCCGGGAAGATCCCACATGCCGCGGAGCGACTGGGCCCGTGAGCCATGGCTGCTGAGCCTGCGGGTCCGCAGCCTGTGCTCTGCAACGGGAGAGGCCCGCGTACCGCAAAGAAAAAAAAAAAAAATGTCTTTAATCAAACAATGCATAATACTGTTCTGTGTGTTTTTAAAATTTACACAGACATGAATGAACTATACGTATCCTTTCGCAACTTGCTTTTCACTCCACACCATGACGTTGGGATACACACCAACTTCTGGGGAAGAAGAGAGACAAAGAAGGAAGAGGGATGGTGCTTTAGCTGCATTTGTAATTTGTATTTCTTTGAGATGCGGGTGGGGAAAGAAAGAGGAGGAGGAGAAGGGGCAAGGGAGGAGGGAGAGGACAGAGGAAGACAGAGGGCAGAGATCTGAAGCAAATATGATATGGTTAAATATTTCTTCAAATAGAGAGGGGGATATGTAAATACCGGTTATATATTTTCATACTGTACTGTAAGTTTGATCATTTCTTACCAATTTTTAAATTTTATTATCTTTTAAACAAAGTCATGTCACATGTCACAGAACAATGTTTTAAGCATGTCCATATTAACAAATAATGTTCTAACTAGAAGTTCTAGACCACTGGTTAAAACGGGTCTCCTAAAGCTTTGTAGTAGTCAAACTCTATGTGTCTGAGAACTTAACAAGTTCAAGATATATAAGCTTGAAGACAGTAAAACTCTACCCTTTAAAAAGGGCTTCTGGAGGTGTTTCAACTGGCCATCAGCAATGTCTTTTAACAAACACCCAGGATCTGGGGACAGTACACCTTTAAAATCACACACAGACACAGACACAGACACACACACACACACACACACACACACACAGAGTTGATAAGCATTCATTCTGAATGTCAATACTGTCTAAACTCATAAAGAGGATGAAAGATATTTCTATAAATATCTCGTCATTTGTTATATTCCTGTCCCTCAAAATAGCCAGTATTCCTGCTGCTTCTTCATCATTCAAACTGCGTCTAAGTAAGGAAGCCACTCTTACCAAGCCACATGCCTTTTAACAACTGCTCCCTTAAGGACACAAAGAGAAGCTTGAGGAGTATTCAGAAATGCTTAATGAAGTGTACTGCTACTAACAAGTTGCACTAATTAGCTGTGGTCATTTACACACAGCCAGGGCAGTAGAGGCTTGCAGATAGGGTGAGCTCTATGCAAAGCTGAAGCTGAAGAAACTGCAGTTTGTCTTCTGGACTATCACCTGCTACCCATCTTCCTCTACACCCAAATACGTGCATGCACACCTAGGGCTATTATTCTGCTCAGATACTCCCTCCATGCACTAAATTCCAGCTGCTCCCCCGCAATTCTATGCCTCCTCCCTCACTGACTTTCATCTTAGGTTACCTGTATGAAATTGCTCTCTGCTTACCACTTCCAGGAAAAGATGTAATAAGTGTGTTTTCATGTAAGGGTTATAACTACTTGAAGCTTAATTTTTTATCTCTTGAAGCTTAATTTTTTATCTCTTGAAGCTTAATTTTTTATCTCTTCCCAGGATCATGAGCTCAAAGCCATGCAATATTAATAACAGATTAATATTAATGTCACTGGTAATTTCATGTACCAGTGATATGCTGATGGGAAAGAAGTATTGGTACCCCAAATTCTCACTAAATAGAGGATACCTGCTCATTCGCAGTAGGTAAATAATCCTGTCTGGTTCTCTAGGGTTGCAAATTATTTTCATAAGACATGACTTAGCAACTCGAAGAAAGGTTAACATCTGAAAATTTACAAAACTACTCTTGAAGATTTATGTACATTCGTTGTCTATACATTCTCAATTGCCATTTACTTTTTAATCTAGTGCAGTTTGGAGCTTTTACAATCATTACTCTACTAAAACTATTCTCACCAAAATTACCAACGTCTTCATTGCTAAGCAAGTGGAGAATTTTCTGACTTCAGATTAGCTTCTCTTGACGCTTTTGACCATTTCTTCCTTCTTAAAACTCTTCTTTTGTATCTGTGGCTCTCTTCATGTTCCTCCTACTTCTCTGTTCCATCCATCTCAGTATCCTTGTGGAATCTTCTCCTCTACCCTTCCCTTTGAATGTCAGAGTTGTCCACGGTTCTCTCTCTAGCTCTCATTTTACTCTAAAACTTTTCCTAGTATGACCTTACCCATTTTAAACCATAGATATACATATATATAGTATATATGCTTGTATGTATGTATATATATACATACATATGTATAAATACGCCAATAATTCTCAAATATATATCTCCAGCCCAGATCTCAATCTCCACGTATTTCCAACACTCTACTTAATGTTTCCACTAGACTATTCCACAGAGACCTCAAACTCAGCACACACAGAATTCATTTTTTTTCCAACAAAACCAGCCATTTCTTGGGATCCCAACTGCAATGAATGGAATTTCCACTCACCCAACTGTCCAAGCCAAAAACTTAAGTCTCATGACATTTTCCTTTCCATTAGCCTCCTAATCTAATCAAGCACCAAGCCCTGTTGATTTTAGCTCCTTAGTATCTTTCCAAGAATCCTCTCATTACCAGCCCCAATGCCACTTCTTTCACATCATTAATCTCCCTTCTGGATAACTTTGTGAGGCAGACGCATATCATAAAGTTTGAAAGCATGGATTCTGGAGCCAGATTGACTGCATTCAAATCCCAGCTCTGCCTCTTACCAACTGTACTACCTTGGGAAACTATTAATCTCTCTATTCTATTACAAAGCAAAGATGAGAAAAAGAAATACGCAACTCACCTCATAATACTGCTGTGAGGATTGAATAAATTAACATATGTAAAGTGCTTTGGGAGAGTGTCTGGCACATGGTGAGCGCTCATTAAGTGAGAGCTATTATTAACAAGACAACAGCCACCTGACTGGTTTCCCTTCCTCTAGCCTCACTGCTTTTCAATCTGTTCCCCAGTTGGCGTTCAGTGTCAACTTTCTAAAGTGAACATCAGAACGTGTCATCCCTGGCTTTAAATATTCAGTGTCTCCATCACTCATACACCATCCCTAAACTCTTCAAGACTGATATTTCCCCTCTGAGTTCCAACAACACCTCTGTATACCCATATTATAGCACTTAGAAGACAGAATGTTATTTGCCTGCTCATTTATTTATCTGTCCTATAAAACTATAAGCAACTCAAGAGTTTCTTGTAATTATTGAGTCCACTTATCTACATTGCCAGGCACACAATAGGTATTCAATACATAGTCAATGAATGAATGAATGACCTGCTATGAATTCTGATTAAAAGAAAAATAAGAAAAACTTGCATTCTTCTGTGTATATTCAATCAACTGAAACCCAGAAACTCTGGGAAACAAATATTTTTCTGCATTAAAATTACCCATTTTATCACCTCAGCATTTTCTCTGCTGATATACTACTGCGTGGGTAGTATTTGCAAAAGTTCCATTCTCTCTTACATATCGTCTCAGGAATTCAAAATTAGAGTTATAACTTTTCTAGATTTTTCAATTAAAAATACTGCTTTTCTCTTGTTATTAAATTGATTTGAGATTCCCTGTTCAGTGTGGAGCTAAAGAGGAAGAACTCTTGATGTAGTTTAGAGTTTAAAGATCCCGTCTTTTCCCTCCAACAAAAGTAATACCCAAATAAATTAAAAAGAATATGACTTAGGTTGCTGGCCAAGACGGCAGGGTAGGAAGACCCTGAGCTCACCTCCCACTACGGGCAAACTAAACTACAACTATTTACAGAGCAGGTATCTATGAGAAATATGAGAAATACCTGAAGAATAGCAGAAAAGATTTCCCACACTAAAGACATAAAGAAATAACCCCAACAAGATGGGCAGAAGGGTCACCGATGCAGTACAGTCAAGACCCCTCCAGTAGGTGACCCACAAATGGGAACATACTCACAATGGGAGAGGTTCTCCCCAAGGAGTGAGGTGTCCAAGCCATACATCTAGCTCCCCAGCCTAGGGGAGCTGCCAGAGCCCCCAGAACATCTGGCTTTGAAGTCCTGTGAGGCTTGCAAATGGGAGAGGCAGAGAGATGTAAGAAACAGACTTCGCTCTTAAAGGTCACATGCAAAATCTCACATGCTCCAAGACCCAGTGCAGAGGCAGTAATTTGAAAAAAGCCTCGGAACTTCCCTGGTGGTGCAGTGGTTAAGAATCCGCCTGCCAATGCCGGGGACACGGGTTAGAGCCCTGGTCCGGGAAGATCCCACATGCCACAGAGCAAGTAAGCCCGTGCCCCACAAGTACTGATCCTGTGCACTAGAGCCCGCGAACCGCAACTACTGAGCCCACGCACCACAACTACTAAAGCCCACGTGCTCTAGGGCCCACGTGCTGCAACTACGGAATCCCACACGCCTAGAGCCCGTGCTCAACAAGAGAAGCCACCACAATGAGAAGCCTGAGCACCGCAACGAAGAGTAGCCCCCGCTCGACACAACTAGAGAAAGCCCGCGCGCAGCAACCAAGACCCAACTCACCCAAAAAATTAAAAAAAAAAAAGCCCGGGTCAGACCCACTTAGCCTCCAGGAGAGGCAAGAGGTGACTAGGACTCCCCCTGGGGACACAGACACTGGTGGCAGCCATTTAGGGGAGCTTGTTTTACCACAGGACAATGGTACTGGCAAACAAAATTTTGGAATCCTCCCTCTAGTCTATTAGCAGAGGGGGGCTTACCCACCCACCAGCCATTTGGCAACAGTCCCAAGACCCCTGCAAGCTAAGGAGCCAGCCACGTATGAATCCAGCCCCACCTACAAGAAGATGAAGCTGAACCCAGAAATACGAGTAGGAATTTGCCTGGTAAAGAGCGGGAAGATGGATTCACACATGTGTGAGGAACTAGCAGAAATGTTATAAAGCTAGAGCAGAAAGCGCAAGGTAAAAGAACAGATGAGGCAGGAGACGAAGTCAGCCACAAAAAGAGTTTGAGCATTATGGGAAAGGCAATGAAAAGTCACTGGAAGGTGATCTGCAAAGGAAATCTTCTAATAACTACAGTATGGAGACTAGATCAAAGAGAGAAAAGAGGGAGAAGCACAAGATGAAGTTGGAAGGAAACGATTTCAGTACTCCAAATATGAGATGCTAGCATGGAGATGGTGGGATGGAGAGAAGAGAACATATCTGAGGGACATTTATGAAAGAGGATCCACAGGACTTAGTGAGGTACTGGAGATGGCTGGGTGAGAGAAAGGGAGAAGCCAAGGGTGATACCCAGGAGGCAGCATAAAGAGAGCAATAGGGGAACCACAACACTGAACCTCTGCCATCAGCATATGATGGAAAATCACAAATAAAAATATTAAATGTGCTAATGTTTAGCAGCTAATACCACCAATCAATCAAATGATTTATGAGAACAGATGAATACATTTATAATGAAAATATTAACATTTGAGATGTAATATTAACATTCTAATGTAGAATATTAAAAGACAGAGGAACATCTGCTCAAATTTTGAATATATGCACACAGAAGTATCTTGACATGCAAAGAAGGTAGCACAGAAAACTAAAGCAGACATTCAGGAATTTAAACACAGAATGGGAGTAAGAGTCAGTACTAAGGAGTCTTATAGAAGCATCTGTTTTTGTTTTTTTTTTTGCGGTAAGCGGGCCTCTCACTGTTGTAGCCTCTCCCGTTGTGGAGCACAAGCTCCAGACGCACAGGCTCAGCGGCCATGGCTCACAGGCCCAGCCGCTCCGCGGCATGTGGGATCCTCCCGGACCGGGTCACGAACCCATGCCCCCTGCATCGGCAGGCGGACTCTCAACCACTGCGCCACCAGGGAAGCCCTAGAAGCATCTCTTTTAGTTGAGCATGTTTTTAAACTTGGAGGAGTGTGGGTGTTAGAATAAGTGGGCAAGGATCAGGAATCAAGGAACCACTCCCTTAAAATTCTGAAAACAAGGAATTTGTATCAGTGACAGCATCGAAATGAGTACATTAAAGAAGCTACCTTTTAAAGGAAATGAATTCAGGGCAGGAAGAATGTCCATTTTTGTTCCTCTGATCATCTATTACCTGTGAGAATATGATTTTCTGGAATTTGAAACAGAGGCTATAATAAATGCCTTCATAGTAACTTTTACTTACTACAATGTCAACTACTTTAAATCATTTTAAATATACTATTGAACTCAATTAAGAGTACATTCATCTTCGAAATAAAAATATCTTAAAAGATTCTATAGAGGCAAAATGGAAGTAGAAAAGCAGAGATCTATTATTTTGTGTATGGGATAAAATACGGTCTTACATACCTTTTTGATAGACAGATTTACTATTCCTATGATTCTCATCTATGATGTCTTTATCACCTATATTTTGGAGATCACTGTCTACTAAAACATTACATTCATTGCATATTAATTTATTCCTTTCCCTATCTTTATTCATCAAAAGCCTTTGTGGCTGCCAATCAGAACCACCGATGAGCATGAATAATCACCCCGAATTAATGTAACTCCATACAAAAGCAAAGAACCTGCTTGGCATTTTAGTCAGTTTGTGCAAGTTTACGCATCTTCAATTCCCATTAGGCTTTCTAAAATACTGAAAGTAGCTTACAAATCCCCATGACTAACTTTCAGGAACTCAACTGGGACAATGCCGCCATACGGTTGGTATTGCCATAATCCAAGTGTTACTGTGCACGGGCTTGTAAGTGGTGATAAACTTCCCCAGGAGACAATGGGGAAAAGAGTTTCTCTGCAGTTTCGCAAAATCTTATGACAGTCTGCAAGGACTACAGAGAGAACCTGCATTATAACACACTAGGGTATCACTAGGTGATATGAGTTAAAATTCTTTAATCGGTAATTTGAATAGTCACCACCCAGAAAAAAGTAGCACTTTCTTGACAAATTAATGCTATTGTTCCATTATTCCAACTATCTAAAAGAAGAAAGACTGGCATTTAAAAAAACTACATTCATTTGCAAAATATTTTCTTCAATGGTTCTGTCATTATCAAGATGGCAGGGTAGAATGGTTTGAAAATCTTGTTTGAAGTTTGTCTGACAATGATCTCGATAATTCAGAGAAATAGAAGCAAAGCTAGCTGAAGTATTCAGAAGGTTGCCTGGATCTGTCATTACACATTTTTCTCTTTCACTCTATAAGTGGTTCCTCATCCAGGATAAATGTATGGCACCATGATATGGAATGAGGAATCAGAATACTTGTTTCAAGTCCAAGTTCTACTGTCAAATAGCTGTGTCACCTTAAACAAGTCACATAAAGTCCATTGGCCTTAGTTTCCTCATCCATTAAATGTAAGATTAACTTATCTCTAAATTCCTTTTAATTCTAAAGTACTAACTATGCTTATTTTAATAGGAAAATAAAAGTATTCAGTTTTAGCGATCAAGTATATTTAAAAGCAAACCAAATCCTAAATGTCAACTGAGGAACTGAAGTATTATGTTTTCCCATCACTCACTGCTTTCTGACCAAGCCTATATTTCTAACTCAAGAATTATATTCCATGAAGTCAGGCTCAGTGGGTGTTTTGCTGATAAAAAGAGTAATGACAAATATTTCGGGTGTGAAATTCCGTTAAACAATTTCATTTCCACTTGGAAAACACATACTTCACAACTTCAGAAACCATTATAACTTGTACCTACTACATGTTTACTCTGTCAATTATAACCTTTTGAAATTTTAATTTAAAATTTTTACTGTTGATAAAACTACAGTTGAACCTAGATAATAAAGCAATTAAAAAGATTATTCCTGAAAAAAGTACTTGGTACTCTACAATACACGTGACTGTAGCTGTAAAGCCAATGCCCTCTCTGGCCCGCTCATATTATAATCATAGTCTCTCTTATCTCTGTCTCTCTCTCTAAACTGATACAGAGCAATTATCTCAGGTGACTAAAGGTGACTGGGCATTGCCTCTTACTCTGATGTCCCAAGGTTAACTATTATGATCTTCCCCAGCAGGCTTGAGTGTCCTCATTGGCTAGCCAAGCTTGGAGATCAGCAGCTACTTTCACAGGAACCAGGTCCTGGATGAGAAAAAGTCTGGATTCCTAGTGAGAGGCTACCTCCTGTTAAAGTCCATACTTTTTATTTAGAATTTTCTCTCACTGTGACCTCAGGTATCTAGATCTTGCCTGAGTTTTAAATGCCTGGATCCAAGACTTATTTTTATACCCCTGTTTCTTAAATTAGTGTGCTAACCACTCCTGTGTACAAGGGTTAAACCAAAAAAAGTATGTATAACCATAGGATAAATAATGATGCAAATTCCTAGAGAATCAAGCCTTGTCTTGATAGCAATAGAAAAATGTCTTTATTTAAACAAACGTGGACATACTATGAAGTATAGCATGCAGCAAAATATAAATGATTTTTAAATATTAAACTTGAGATTTCAAAGTATTTCATTTTTGTGTCAAGCAAGTTTCTCTGATTGTGTTTATTGATTCACCTCACCTATTAGGGATATTTCAGGAGAATATTTTTGGGGGTGGGCAATGACTTACTATATTAACAACTCCTTCTCCCGTGCTTCTACAATTCTTTGGGGACATTACTCACATTGCATTTCAATTATCTGATTGCATGCCAAGCTCCTTTACTTTGCTGGCTAAACAAAGATAAAGTCAAAATCTCTGACAGCAAATTCCCCTAGTGACAAAATGAATTGCTGTTATTTACAAAATGGGACTCAATCTAAGCTAATGTAAGTGCCATCTTGACTAAATCAGCTCACTTTGACATCATGTAGGATTATGAAATATAATTTACATATATTTCAAAAGACTGCAGTGTCATCTTTTTAATGATCTGGTCCTATCGGGCAATATATTCAAATTTCTTTAAATAATGTGATCTTAGACAGTGTTGACATTATGGAATTTAAAGATTTTTAAAAATAGAAAATTATTTCAGAAAAGCAAGCACAAATGTAAAAGCAAAATTTTTTAGTCAGGCACACGCAGTTGATGATGATCAAGTTCATAAAAACTGCTGACACGTTTTCTAGTTTAAATGACCACACTGGGACAAAATATTGAAATTCTTTAGTGAGAATCAACATAAAGTAAAATATTCGTTTGCACTGTACCATTAGGAGAAAAGAAAAAAAGAAGTTTCCATTTTCAAAGTGAAACTTAAAGAATGTGAAACACAGCATACGAATCACAGCTTGTTTTCACAGTAGAAAAGAAGTAGAAAGCAGATATTCTACCTTTTCAATTGACTCTTTGCGGATAGACATAATCAATCCCTTGGTTATAGAAAAGACTGTCCCATAAAGAGGCTCTGATCTGCTGCTCTGATCTGTCTTTCTATTTAGTGCATAACTCTGGGAAATGCAATTTGGTATAATAAAAAAGCTTCTGAGAATAGCCAGTACTGGGTACTAAATCATATAACTAAATGGCTTCTCCAAACCACAGGGTTTCAGGTCTGATCTGGATACAGAGAGATGGCCTGTGCTATGTGGGGTCTCAAGTCCAACCAAGAGCTATGATTTAGTCACGTTTCACTTTCAAATTTATTAGCATTTTCTTAAACTTACATATATTCTCAGCCCACAAGAGTGGGTAGCCGGTCAAATGCTCACAAGTTGTTTCCATAATATCTCTCTTATAACAATGATGCTTTGGCAAAAGTGATCAATGGGTGCTTGTTGTTCAAATATTATGGATCACACACTGATTACTATTGAACTATTTACTTTCCTGTATTCGGATTTCTTCAAGGCCCAAACTATATTTAGTTCATGGAGAAATAACTAATAAATGCTTATTTTCAAGGCTACTTTTGGGGATTCCAGGAATCTCATTTGACCTTTGTTACTTCAAAAGCGACTTTAATCATGCCAAATTTATTCTGTGCATGTGTCAGAGTAAAAGCTAACAATTAAATAAGCCAGATTATTCTTACTTGTGGAGCTGCAACAGGTACAGTACCGACTCTAAATGTCACATTCAAGAGAAATGAATTCAGATTACTGAAGCTCAGAATCCCCAAAAGGTGAAAACTTACATTAACAGAAATTCTTTCCACACCTATACAGAAAAGGCACAACTAATGTATCAAGTTCATCACTTTGTCATTATGCGTTGGGAGCATTCAATTCCCCTGGAAAGAACACAGTGAAAACCTTATCAACTTATTCACCAGCCTCATTGGGACACAGGGAGGTGGAAGTGAAGCAAGAAAGGGAAGATAATAACATTCTCATGGAACAAAAGTGCTAGACAGAGAGCACGTGATTCTTTTCACACAGAGGTTCCCAACTGCTAAAATTTCCAGTTCCCTCTTTCTAGTGGGTTCTATTTAAAACAGAAACCCAGTGTTACTAAAGCAGAAATAAATGGAAGTCAAATTGGCACCTGCAAGAAAGTTTTGAAAGTAAAATGCTAAGAACATGAGCCAGTTAAAATATATATATACGGAAGCATAAAATGCCAACAGCAATTGGCATAAAGTATACCGAGCTTGGAATACCTTTTTATGAAGTTTAAAACTAAAAATGTACTCTTTGTAAGTTTCCATAGATATACTAAGTCACTCAATAAGAAGTTCATCAAAGAGTCTACAAGGAATATTCCATAAAAGATAAAGAGTGTGGGTGTCATCTTCTTTTCAAGCACCTTCATTATTTGAAGTAAATTTATAATGCTAGAGGTATCCCATTGTATCCCTTCAGAGAACAGTGATGCTGGGAACAGCTTACATCACTAATGTTATAAAGTAGAGGTGAGGTAGGCTGCTTCACCTCACAATGCATGCTGTGAGTAAACTCATATTAGTTAAGGCAAAGTTAACAAGAATAATTATCAGGATTTCTACAACCTACAAACCTGGCCATTTTGAATAATCATATCTTCCAATCCAGTTGGTTTATTAAAACTTTATTTTTCCCCTTGTCAGGTCTTTCATCTTTTGGCAAGTGTCGGTTTTTTTCCTCTCATTATGTAGGTGATGGCCACAGTTTTATAAGCAGTGCACAACTGCCTCATTCTTCTGTTCACTAATGCAAAAAGATCTGTGGACCATACGTCCGTGCCTGGGTGCCGAAGGTGCATGCTGGTCCTCAGAACAAGCCTAGTAAAACTAAGTTTAAGCCATCGAATCCTCCAACAAGACACTCCCCAAGTCATGGTGGGAAGACTCAGTGTAAAACACAAGTTGGTGGTAGATTGGGGTAGAAAAGAAAATAGCTGCAAAGAGAACTTGAAAAGGTAAAAAATATGTATATCAAAATGATAAATTATAGAAATAAGTAAGATGTAGAAAGTGCATAACACTGTCTTTGATCTAAACGTAGAGTTTCTGCCAGTGAATAAAGTGAAACATTGATCCATCCTAGGTACTCAGCCTTTACACCTTAGCAAGACCCCCTCCTCAACTGAGTACGTATTCATGTGTTGAGAGGTGCCTGAGTTCATGGTGAAGATTTCTTAATATGGAAGTCAAAACAGACATATGCCTCATAAGCAAGCGGATTTATTTTACCTTTGGATTTTTGCCAACTGAGGCCTTTAGAATTAAAATGAATATGATTTCCATAGGACAGCTGCAAATCTGTCTAGCAAGTAGAACAAGAGCAAGAAACGGGGGAGGAGAGGCAATCAAGCATTATTTCTAAGCTGAGACTTGAAAATCCATAACCTGACCAAAAAGAAGGCAAGACCAGCTACATAATTTGTGGGACCCAGTACAAAATAAGAACATTGAGCCCCTTATTCCAAACTTAAGAACTCACGACAGGAAGAGCAGAGCATTAAAGCTAGTGTGGGGCCCTTCTGAGTGCAGGACTCCACGAGTGCCCTAGGAGAGGGCATCCTGGGTGGAGAAATGGTGTGTGTAAAGGCTCAGAATGCAAAAGGAGTGAATGGCAGGAAAGAAGAAGCCCAGTAGTGGGGAAGAACTCCAGTCTCGTCGAGGATGGCAAGGAGTAGGAAGATTCCAAAGGAGATGATGAAGCACACAAGCAGGTTGGCCGGCCATAACACCAGAGTTGTCAAAAGTAAACCATGAAACAGTGGATCAGAGAAAGAAAGACAGCTCGTAACTCACGGCACAGCAGACAAGCAGCAGTATCAGCATGGTAGCACCATCTCCCTTGTCCTCAAATCCCACAGGGCGATGTGAAGTCCTAGATTGCAGCTACACTTGCAGTGGGTTGCCCAGCAGTTGAGGAACTCAGGGCTAAGGGCTCAGCAACTTTTATAGCAAGCAGTAAACAAGCCAGTCCCCCTCCCCCGAGCAGAGCGGTCATATGATAGTCATGGCATTGGGATTGCCTTAATTGCTTACCCAACCAGCTACAGAAATGGCTCAGGATTTGAGCACGTTAGGCCTTGTATTTTCACATATTCGGGGGTCCTTGGTGGGCTGGCTCTCCGAACAAACAAGAGAAATGCATGTGCCCTTGAAGCAGGATCTCTGTTGTAGGTTGTGTCTGCTAGGAAGATACGCATAAGTTCTAACCTTCGATACCTGTGAATGTGACTTTATTTGAAAACAGGACCTTTGCAGATGTAAGCAAGTTAAGATGAGGTCATACTGAATTAGGGTGAACCATAATCCAATGACCGGTATCCTTGTCTGAAGAGAGGGACAGAAACACACCACATGCTGATAACGGCAGAGACTGGAGTGATGTATCTACGAACCAACAGTACCAATGATTGTCAGCAAATGCCAAAGCTAAGAGAAAAGCAAGAAACAGAATCTCCCTGGATTAGTCTGCTTGGGCTGCCATAACAAAATACCATAGACTGGATGGCTTAAACAACAGAATTTTTTCTCACGGTTCTGGAGGCTGGGAAATCTAATATCTCTCTCTCTCTTCCTCTTCTTATAAGGCCATCAGTTCTACGGGATTGGGGCTCCACCCTGATGACTTCCTTTAACCTTAATTTCCTTCCAAAGACTCTATATATGCATACAGTCACAATGGGGATTAGGGCTTCAATATATGAACTAGGGGGCAGGGTATACAACGCAGTCCATTGCACTCTCTCAGTGCCTCCAAAAGGAACCAACCATGCTGATACCTTGATTTCAGACTTCTAGCGTCCAGAACTGGAAGGCAATAAATTTCTGATGTCTTAAGCCATTGCTGTTTGTGACACTTTGTTACAGCAGCCCTAGGAAATAAATACCGTTTCCTCTGCTATGCTCAGAAGATAGTAATTATACCTCTAGTATATTGAGGCAGAGAACCTGATATCAAGCTGTGTAACTATGAATTCCTTACAGACCTAACCTGGTTGTTTATTATAATTCTGTTTGCAGATTTACTTTGGGACACCCTGCCTTAAATGGAAGTGTCCTTGACCCTGTGGATTGAATGTTTGAAGAGAAATTTGGAGCTGTTGCCAAGATCTCTTCATATCCAAATGACAGGAGGATGAGAACAACTTAGCCACCTTGACCAGTTAGGCATACTCCCCCTTAAGGCAAATGAAACTCACCAGATGTAAGTCCCTCTCTGAAATAAAATAATTAACAGGCACCAAGGACCAGAACACTAAACTACAGTTCGAGTACACACTTGAAGCAGCAAGCTTGTCTGTCCTACATTTTCTTTTTGGTAAACCGCCATTCCCACTGACAGCCTCAGTTAATAGGACTGGAACCTGACGCCACGTTTCTATCACGTTCTACCAACCCTGACCACACTAGATGAAGCTAAGGTTCAGACCTCTGGTCTGTGGGCCGAGACTTATTCTCTCTTCTCAGGGTTTCAAACTAAGACATATAAATTGGAAAGCAGTTGGAAATAGCCTCTGGATCTAGATGTTCTCATAAACTTAGAAGCTGGGGCAACCATGCTCAGACAATGTATACTGATGACCAACAAGACTGCATCTGTAGCAAAGGACAGCCTATGAAAGTAGAGGGGGTAAGGGAGGAAAGTTTTTTGGGTTTTGCTGGCACTTCTGCTCTTGGGTCTGATTTTTCTTGATGTTCAGTTGTATATTGTGATTTTGTTCCTCTGAAATATTCCTCTTTCTACATAATAAAACACCCTTACACTATTTTAATGGAATTTCTATTTCTTCTAAGTACATATCTTATTTCCTTGATAGAGAGATATACTTCCCCAGTACATCTCAAGAGTGTCTGGAAAGATTTCATTTTTAAGGAAATGGTTCCTCAGAAGGGGCACTACTATAAATAACTTTCTCGTGGGTAGGGAGGAGAGAGCCACTCTGAGCTGGCCGACAGTAGAGGGAACAGAGCACCAGGAGAGCCACTGCCAAAGGAAACAGGCTCCACTTAGCTGCCTAGCCCTATGAGAACTACAGCCAATGAGAGATGCTGTGAGCCATACTGATCTATTACAGCCAAGAACTTATCACTAGGTACATCGTATGATTTGCAACTTTTCTATCTCAGGGTGAGGTGTTGTGGGAGAATGGGGACATTTCCCTTTTCAATTTAAGAGCAGAAGTTAAGAGATTATTGTTCTTTTGTTACCTTTCTCACTGGGGAGGGAGAAATAACATTGGCCTTCTAGGAAAACTGATGCAGTTTAAGGATGAGAAAACTTTGAGTCAGAACTTAAGCCACTGGCCAAGATTAAGTTCCTGTATGCAACGGACTATAGACTGGACTGAATTTATGAGGTCCTTGATTTCTCAAGTGCAAATTAAGAACTAATACATTAATTCACACATGTGATTGCTCCATTACAGACATGCGAGGTGACTGTACTATTGAACAGGGCATCAAGGTCACCATATTGAATAGGGTATTATCAGGACGTAAGTCAGATACGAAGATTAAGGGAATGTTCTAGTATTAGAACTTGCAAGATGGAATAGGCTACAAAGTAGAAACCCAAGACTCAAAAATTCCCAATTATACTGTCTACTGAAGTGAGGACAATTTGAAATAATTTGTACTCTATCAGGATTTTCACTTTTTTAGCAGGAATCCATTCATTTTCTTGATACAGGTTCCACAAAGTGATATTGACGTTTTCTTTGAAATCTGAGCCCTGGGCTGGGATCAGTTCAAAAGGCATGAAACCTGTCTGCTATGTTACTCTTTCAGCAGGAAGCAATCCTTACTTTCTGCCATCGCTTCCTAAAAAAAGAATAATAAACCCTGTACTAGAGTCCACGTTAGTTATTCACGTAAGAGATTTGCTGAACACAACATAAAGTCTGTTAGGAAATAAATATACATGAACAGTTTTCCACAATGCCAGCCATGCACTAAATCTAAAAATCAAATGGTTCTATGAATCTTTCAAGCCTTTGCAGTCTACAAGCTGCAAATCAAATAATTTTTCCCATCAAGTATGTAATCATCAACTACATGCAATTAATAGTATTATTTGAAATTATCTTGCAGTGGCTCCACCTTGTGACAAGGGCACTCATTTTTGAGATGCTTCATCAGGATGGGGGGAAGTAAAGAAATGTTGACTTGTCTCTGTACCGTGGCCTTTTTTTCTCCAAATCAAAGCCATCATCCAAATAACCAAACTAAACAGTCCATTTTAAGAAGAAAAGGAGGCTTTGGGAGTAACCTATAAGCTTCATATTAAGTATTCACTTTATAAACTTAAAGATAAAAATGGAAGTACAAAAAAAATGATTCTTTTGGCATAAAAAAGATGAATTACAGGTAGTAAAGACAGAATATCTAGTCTTTTACTTTTTTTCCTAATGCATCAAATTAATGCATCTTTTAATTAAGTCAGAGATCCTTTTTTAAACTATTTTTCTGAAAACATAAATCCTGCTGAAATGGAATAAGAGTAGGTTAGAAAATCTCAGTTGCTCAGTGGTGGAGAAAAAAAGGCAACAGAATACAAATGACACTCAACAATCCTTAATTCTTTTTTTTTTTTTAACATCTTTATTGGAGTATAATTGCTTTACAATGGTGTGTTAGTTTCTGCTTTATAACCAACTGAATGAGCTATACATATACATATATCCCCATTTCTCCTCCCTCTTGTGTCTCCCTCCCTATCCCACCCCTCTAGGTGGTCACAAAGCACAGAGATGATCTCCCTGTTCCAATGCGGCTGCTTCCCACTAGCTATCTATTTTACATTTGGTAGTGTATATATGTCCATGCCTCTCTATCACTGCATCCCAGCTTACCCTTCGCCTTCCCCGTGTCCTCAAGTCCATTCTCTATGTCTGGATCTTTATTCCTGTCCTGCCCCTAGGTTCTTCAGAACCATGGTTTTTAGATTCCATATATATGTGTTAGCATACGGTATTTGTTTTTCTCTGACTTACTTTACTCTGTATGACAGACTCTAGGTCCATCCACCTCACTGCAAATAACTCAATTTCGTTTCTTTTTATGGCTGAGTAATATTCCATTGTATATATGTGCCACATCTTTATCCTTTCATCTGTCAATGGACACTTAGGTTGCTTCCGTGTCCTGGCTATTGTAAATAGAGCTGCAATGAACATTGTGGTACATGACTCTTTCTGAATTATGGTTTTCTCAGGATATATGCCCAGTAGTGGGATTGCTGGGTCATATGGTAGTTCTATTATTAGGTTTTTAAGGAACCTCCATACTGTTCTCCATAGTGGCTGTATCAATTTACATTCCCACCAGCAGTGCAAGAGGGTTCCCTTTTCTCCACACCCTCTCCAGCATTTATTGTTTGTAGATTTTTTGGTGATGCCCATTCTGACTGGTGTGAGGTGATACCTCATTGCAGTTTTGATTTGCATTTCTCTAATGATTAGTGATGTCGAGCATCCTTCCATGTTTGTTGGCAATCTGTACATCTTCTTTGGAGGGATGTCTTTTTAGGTCTTCTGCCCATTTTTGAGCATTCCTTAACTCTTAATGCAGGGTAACATTTGAAGATTAATCCCCAAATAGCTTTGAGAATCACTAGACCTAAATATATTGGAATGACAGCACCCGATCTTAAGTTAAATTTTAATAAGACAGGAAAAAAGGATTGATGTTTACTTCATACAGTACACACAAAACTCATAACATCCCTGAGGAATTAACTGTCCTTCATATTTTAGTTTAGATTGCAGTGGTCTTGACATGCTTGTATATCAGTCACAAGTAAATGTTATGCTCCCTCAAATGCTCATTCCAGATTCTTCACCTATTTTAAGAAGCTAATGTTTTAAAAAATACAGTCTCATTTTTGTTAAATTAAACCCTCTAAAAAGGAATGGCAAGTCTCTATACATCTGCCACCTTCTTTATTCTCTGTGAGGTCTACAGAATAAAGTTAATTCCATTTCCACAGTGAGTAAACATCAAATGAGATGGTCTGTTGTTCTCTTTTTGGCTCCGGACGCGCAGGCCACGGGATCTTCCCGGACCGGGGCATGAACCCGCGTCCCCTGCCTCGGCAGGTGGACTCCCAACCACTGCGCCACCAGGGAAGCCCTGATTTACATTTTTAAATTTGCTTCCAGCTTCTGTGACCAGAGAAGTGGTTCACACCAAGTTTTCTATTCCAGTAGGCTGAGAGCTCAGGGGAACTGGGACTTCTCTGGACTCAGGTGACCTAAGGCTCCCTCACTCTCCCTGTAGTGTTTAAGGATACTTCATTCAATACTTATACATCATGGCTGAGGCTAGCTACAGCGTACTCTCCAGGCATGAGGAGAGGCCTCGGGTCATTCTTCCTGCCACTTTAAGCCATGTCATTTCATGAAATAAGGTACCAACAGTACAAGGAAACCCACCCACTGGACAGTGTAGCTGGACCACGCTGAAGTTTGACTGTAATAGACATCTATAAAATGCAGAAGAAACCCAGTCTGCAAAGAGCGGAGAGATAATCAATCCTGGTTTGCAGCACTCAGTGATTACACCAAGAATTCGCAAGTCTATTTGTACTGAATGTAAATGTGAAACATTATGGATCGTTGCCTAGCAAAGGGGAAAAGTGCTGTGTCACAGACAATATTTCTGAGTGTTGTTTGTTTGGAACATGAAGTGATTGATATTTCCTAATCCCACTTGTTTAAAAGGCACACGTTTAAGGCTGTAGTCCTGTAAATGATCTTTCTTAATGGTCATGAGTTCTCAACAAGCTGAAACAGACGAGGAAAAACAAACCCCCAAGGTGAAATAAGCCCTTAGAGGCCAACCTCAGAAAAGGAAAAGGAAAATAGTAATGATTACACATCAGGCACTTCTTAGAGCTATGTCATTTCATTCATATAAAACCCTATCAGTGAAGGATACTTTCCCATTATTAGAGGTAGAGAAACTAAGGCGGAGAGATGTTACAGAACTTGGTCATTACCATAAAACGAGTCAGCATCAGAGCTGCCTCTGCAGTCGCAGCTAGACCTGAATACAGAGCCTGAGTTCTTTCCGTAGCATCAAGCACAGTCAAAGCCAAAAGTAAAGAAACTAGACATTACATCCTGAGCGAGTGAAGCAGATGAATCTCTGCAGAACCCACATCCCAAATGAGCCAATGCGCCCCTCCAAGCGACCTCGCATTTCCAACACTGCTGATCTTCGCTGCTACCAAGGTTGCAGGACAGAACTGTGGAGGTAATTTATGCAGGGTACCTCCCTCAGCCCCCTTTTTGGATCTTTCTCCTACCCAATGATACCTTCACGCTTCGTTTTCATATTTTCTTGGCCCACACAATTACTAGCCACGGCTCTCAAACTCTTCATTCACGTTAGAATGCAAATGACTCACAACAAGCAGACAAATCTAAAAGAGATTTACGAGGATGAGCAATTTAAAGTATTAATCTTGTGTATTTTTTCAGAAATCAGTCAGTAGGTAGGGGCAACCTGCAGAGAACCAGGACCTGTCTCGGGTCCTGAAATCAACCTGCACAGACGGTACCTCTGGCACGCCTAAGGTAGACTCTGGTCCAGTAACTGCCCCATCAAAGCTCATCTGCCTGTCTCCTACTTCTCTCCCCTCGAGCCAGCCCTTCCAGACATCAGTTGTCCTTTTCTATTCTGTAATTTGGCTACTGCCATGCATCCCAACCGAAATTCTCTCCTTCTTCCTCTTCATCCAAACCCTATTCATCCTCACAGCTCTTGTGCAGGACCAGCATCTTTTTAAGTAATAAATTTAATTATTACATACATGCTCAGTGTTAAGACTTTTAAAATTCAGAAACATACGAAGAAAATTTTTAGATCAATGTGATTCTATCACTGAGGTAAGCATTTCTAATAAGCTTTACCTGTCCTTAAGCCTTTGCTAATCATTCCAGCTCTCTCAATCAATCTCTCCCTTTCTTCTCCTTTTCTCTCTCTCTCTCTCCCTCCCTCCTCTCTTTCCTTCCATCTTTCTCCTTTGAACTCCTTCAGTTTATTGACTATAACAAGCAGTTTCTCATATATTTATTCAATGACTCCTTTAACAAATGTTTATGAAGCCCACCTATTTTGTATCAGACATCATGCTAGACTCCAGGGTGGTAAACAGGACAGATACGGTTTCTACCTGCATGAAATTTACAGTCTATTGCTTATAATTATGACTTACTACTTAACATATCTAACTTACTGATTTAACAATCTGTGCATCTGGTTAGTGAACATTGTCTCCCAAGTGAACTGAAACTCCTTGGGGTCAGAAAGCTCATAATGTCATTATGATCAAACATATAGCCAGCTGTATTTATTACCATGCCCAAAGGATACAAAAAGGCATAAAAGTGCACTTTTCTTCATATCGGAAACAGTTTCAATTACATGGGACAAGAGCCCTACTAATGAATGCACTGTTGATTCATGAACCTTCTGTTACATTCTATTTCATTCCATACTAGATCATATTAATTAAAATACATAACAAAGGAAGATTTTACCTTGAGGCTTACAGTTTATAGGCTAATTAGGCAGAAATGAAGTCAACTCCGTATTAACATGGTTGCTGAGTGGGGTAAAATAAAGAACTATTATCTGATCAGACACAATAAAAAGATGGGAAATTACAGTAAGCTAGGTGGCATGTGTTTAGAGTGGGTAACATAATGACTGACTTGAAGAGTATCTGGCACAGAATGGATGCTCTAAAATACTTGCTAGATGAATAGACGATGAAGGAGCACTGAACTGTGGGCTAGGTGACTGGGTTCTAATTCTGGTCTTGCCTCTTCAGATAAGTCCCTTTACCTTCATGGGCCTTAATTTCACCTACAGAGAGGGGCTTGGATTATTCACATGCAATTCTTGAATAGTAAGTGCATAGCAACCACGACAAGTAACATATTTGTGGTGACATATTTTGCTAAACTCCTCCTAACAACCAAACACAGATAAATACATATTCTGTATGTGAATAGACAATTCTTAATTGCAATGGTATACACAAATCAACTGTATGTATAGAACACAAATTATGATGAACAAAGTAGAGTATCTTTGGGGGAAAACATTAATAGCACCACTTTCCACTCTCAAAATTATCCTGATTCACTTAATAAATTATATTAAGATTCTATTATAAAAGACCACATGATGATTTACATATCAGCACATTGGCCAATTAGCCCCACATAAGCTCTGGTAAAAAATAATTAAACTACCAGTGATTTCAGAGTTATTTGTGTAATGCCATCAGAATCTTATTTGTATAATTATGCTAATAATTATGTACATTTTTCCAGTTCTAATAACTTCTTTCCCTATATCCTGTATACACATTTAACTACCTTTGGACAGAATCCATTAGATTACGTTTACTGCAATTGGTTTCTTTGGCAATTTTCGGGGATGTAGGTATAAGCTGAAATAAGAAACAATCTCTCAAGTGGTTTAGACTTCCAATTAGCAAAAGGATAAAATGTTGAAATTAGGATCATTTCTCAGGAGACGGTGCCCTTCTCTGTTAAACAGCCTAGACCTAGAATTTTTTAATGCATATACTCCACTGTGGCTTTGGAAATATTTAGATACTATTTCCTGTATTTTAAGTTCTATATCTAAAATCTTCATAAATGTTTCTAGACAAATAGTAATAGATATTCATGCCAATGGTAAATGGGATGAAATCCACCACCATCCCCACCAGGCTAAACTGATCTGTTTCTGGTTTTGTTTTCGATACCATGGTTAGTTCATGAGCAGTCAATGAGTACATCTGTGCTATCAATCAGAGCAAACCAATGATCAGGCAACTTATCTAGAAACAATGGATTACACGACAAAGAAAGTGTAGACTCAACACAGATACTATAGAAATAGGTCAAAAACACCCACAACAAGACACATACTATTAAAAATAACTGTTCAATGAAAACAATTTTTATTTCCCTGTTGGCCTTTCAATAGGAACCGTTTCTATTCATTCTCTGTTGGAATTTCCAGAACTGCCCTTTCATTTCCAACCCATTCTTCATCAGTGGCCACACTTTAGTTTTAGACACCAAATTGCACCTGGCGCTCTTAACCATAGTTTGTCTGTCTGCGTAATGTGCTTGCAGAACTGCTATCCTGGGCCACCCCTGAAAAAGCATCGCTAGAGTATCCCATGGGAAACCACAGCTAAGTTGTTAAATGGCTAAACGGCAAAAGATGGCTAGATGGCAAAACAAATGATCTTGTCACTGAATAAGTAAACAATCTATTTGTTTGACCAAAAGAAAAATCAGTCACGCCAATTGGTGGTTGCATGAGAGAAACAATAAATAAATTTAACCTTGTCCTTCGTAGCAGGTTCTGATGATTAGGAAGCTGTCGCAAAGGACTCAATTATCAGACTCCAGGAGAACTCACTTTCAAATACTACCTGGAAGGTTAGAAGCTGATGCTTACAATTAATAGACTAGCCCTTCTCATTTTCAGTTGAAAATTAATACTTAGTTTTCCATAACACATATGACAGGGTCATGCATATAGTAGATGCTCAACTGGATGTTAACTGAGGACCAAAATTAGTCTGGATAGAAACTAAAGAGTGCCTGCTCTCGCCATTTTCCTCCATTTCACAAAATATTAAGTACCTAGTTTGCTTAGCAGAAGCTTGCTAGATTACTCTCTCTCTGTGAAATTACAGCCGAAATAAAATATCCCAGATAAATATTTCTTTTGTATCTGTTATCCTTAAGCCTTTCTACAATATCACATTTAAACAAGACTGTTAGGTCACGCACACCTGTTTGAGTCACAAGGTACTACAGAGTTTCAGATTCTACCAGGAAAGGACAAAAACAGTATTAAGTGAATGTCACAGAATGGGGAATTCTACATAACCACAAATTCTAGTTAACAAAATGTCATCTGTATTTATACTTATATACATAAATGCATTTATATATGCAGTTTACACTTGAATTTAACACTAAACATATATTGAACACGGACAATTTTTCTTTGACTATAAAACATGTCAAAATCTTCCAAAATCTTGAGATTATCATTTTGAAGATCAATTTTTTTATGCATTGTGAAAGATGAATAGATTCACAGGAATGAAGAAGGTAACAGATAATGGGAAAGGTGGCTATCGTTTTTACTATAAGTGGTACTATAGCAACCGTAACGGAGGAGTCTAATGGGTACAGGGTTTCTTGATAGGTTAATGAAAACATTTCAGAATTAGATTGTGGTGACAGCTGAACAATCTGGTGATGTACTAAAAACCACCCATTGTATACTTCAAATGGATGGATTTTATAGTATGTGAATTAGAGCTCAATAAATAATCAGTCATTCTTCTCCCTAACAATCTGACCTATTTAACATGTTACAAAGGCAATACAATTAATGCAATGTTCTGATTATATAATCATATAAATTTTTTAAAACTTCCTTCAGGTTAATAGCAAGGAAGCCAGTAACAGGTAGTTTAATCTTATTTATGGAGGTGGGCAAGGGAAATAGGGTTCCCATCAAGTTCAGGGACTAACTTCTTGGAATTGGGTACCTGTAGGAGGCCTCAGCTGAAGAATATATCTAAAGTCACCATCACTTTAAATATTCTAACAAAGTTCACTATGAAACTTCAGCAAAAGTACAGTAAGACTACAGGAAACTACTCAAAAAGTAGGCCTTCAAGAACGAAAACCAGATAAAATATATTACGGTAGCTGCAGAAGTAAATTTTTTTTTGCTAATTTCAAAAATCTGACAGTCTTTGTAAGGCAAATCCATTTGGAAAGGGGGCTCCATTGGACCTCCCTGAAGATGGTTGACCCCATATATGACTACCTCTAAATTATTTAGGAATGGAGATTAAGCAAATATTACCAATTACTTTATACCAATTTTTCTGCCAATGTATTGACAGATATTCCCTCCTCATCTTCCTAACAGTAGGACTTGGACCAATTAAACTGATGTTGTCTAGATCTTTATACATTTAGCTTTGCTTAACTTACTTAGAGTGGAGATATCATTAAAAATTACGAGACACCTATGTTCTCTAAAAATAAAAGCATTTAAACTCGCTATATAGCTTCCCATCTGCTCTATTTATCAGAATACTATGATTCTCCCTATGGACATTTGAATGACACATATAATAATAACCACAATGATGCAGAATGCTCTAGGAAAATAGCTTCTTTATTAATTATGCTTTCCTGGATAATTAAGAATATTTTAATTCTCAAACCTTACAGTAAACATCTCTTTTTCAAAATCTATTTCTGGGGGCTTCCCTGGTGGCGCAGTGGTTAAGAATCCGCCTGCCAATGCAGGGGAATGGGTTTGAGCCCTGGTCCAGGAAGATCCCACATGCCGCTGAGCAGCTAAACCCATGCGCCACAACTACTGAGCCTGCACTCTAGAGCCCACGAGCCACAACTACTGAAGCCTGCGTGCCTAGAGCCCGTGCTCCGCAACAAGAGAAGCCACCACAATGAGAAGCCCGCGCACCACAACAAAGAGTAGCCCCCGCTCACCCCAACTGGAGAAAGCCCGTGTGCAAGGAAGATCCAGGGCAGTCAAAAATAAATAAATAAAAATGTATAAAATAAAAAAAAATGTATTTCTGCACTTGCCTTCCTTAAGACAGAGTGACCATAACTGAATTAGTTCTTTCATAATTAGAGATAATCGTAAGTCTACACTGCATTAGAAATTGAGGTGAATTATAATAAATTCAGAATAATTTTGGAAGATTTTTTTAAATAAAGCCCAACTGCTTTCTTGACTTCTTGTTATTTTTACCTATTTTTAAATGTTATATGCAAAGAAACTTTTTAAAAACTAAATTATAAGGAGTTATAAATCATAGAAGAAGAAATTGGTTATAAAAGAATAAGTATTTTACTTAAGTGTGTTCTAGTTAATAAAAGTTGAATCACAGACCGGAAAAGAACTATTAATAGAAACTTTTTCTTTCCCCTAACTTAATTCAGTGGTTCTCAATCTTGAATGCACAGGAAAATCACCTGGGGATTTTTTTTTTTTTTTTTTTAATGATTGACCCCCCGTCACCCATAGGTTGTGTTTCAGATGATCTGGTGAGGTACCTACTTATTGATAATTTTTTAAAGTTCCCCAGGCAATTCTGCTGATCAGCCAGAATTGAGAACTACCATTCCTAAGTCTTACTCCATACAGCTCATACTTCAGCCACTCCTTTAAGCCTCTCTTAAAGTATAGTTCTGCGTAATGTTTTTGTCCTGCAAACTACCTCTATATATAACCACCTGTATATGTAACCTGTGTAGATGACCACCTGTATCTTGCCTGTTACCGCTTCTTGATCTAACTGGTATTCCAGTTACTTATGAACATGGATGCATCACTTACTTGACTACATCTGTGCCCTTGGAGCTGACATGTGTTTGCACATATTAAGTCCCCAATATCTATTTACTGTATGAATGAATGAATGAAAATAGATGCATATGCTTTCCCACATTCCCTATATTTGCTCTCATGTCCTATCCCACTCCCTTATTGACCTCCTGCAACCTTGTTGCCCCCTCCCCACACAACTACAGTCAGCTCAGGGCCCCAGTCATTTTATGCAGCTATTAAACTTAAAATACACAGAGGACATAAGATTTGGGGAAGATAAAGAGAACTAACAGACCATAATCAGCAAAATTAGAAATGTAAAGATCTAAAACTTACCCTTGGTTGACTAAGACTGCCAGTTTCCTGGGTTTTTTTCCATGCTTATATGTTTCGTCCTTGAATAAAAAAGGGGTCACTCACCATTATATTGTCTTCCACTTTGCACAGTGTGCACTGTTCTGATCCACGATCCATTTAATGTCTATGTCTTATTCTATGTAATGCTGTGACACCACATGGCAGCTCAACTCTAGGTGTCATGTCGTTACAGTTTTGAAAATGCCACCTTCAATGCTAGACAAGTGAATGTTTCAAACTGCAACTACTCAGAGTAATGGTAAACTTCCTTTTATGGTGACAGATGATTTCTTACCTGTCTAAATTCAGATATTCTTGATTTGCCATTAGTTAAAATAAATGCATTCCTTTTGCCTCTCTTATGGATAATAATTAAGTTGGGTGATTTTTTAAAAACCTGTAAGAATACAGAGGGCCATGTCTTGAAAAATTCAAATGAGCCAATTTAAAGAAAAAACTATCAGATAATTAGAACACTGTAGAAAGAATGAAGAGTCACCTACTGTTGATCTTCTACTCTCTGATCACCGTTTATCACCCAACTCCCTCTTCTCTCCTTTAATGTTTGTTTTCCCGAAAACTACTCTCAGTACTCTTCTATTCACATTCTATAGATTCTCCCTTAAAGGTATCACCTCCTTTTTTCCCCAGTGATAAACTTCCCAAAATATGTATCTAATCATTAGCTCCTGATAGGTAATTCAACTAACTTTTGGACACCTCTAACTAGATGTCAAACACGACATGACCAGATATAAACCTGTCATTTCATCCCACCCAAATTGCTTTCCCTCTAGCCCCTCTCTCAGTGAACAGCAAGCTGTCTGTCCACATATAGCTTGAGGGAGGAACCTGAGGGTCATCACACAGGACTCCAACTCCTCACTGATGTCCCTCCATCAGTCACTGTATCTTGGCAATAAATTCTCTCCTTAGTATCCCCAAAAGTCTGACTGTTTCTCCCATCCTTCTTATTGCTATCATCAACACTTCTCTCCTAGATTACATTAACTATTGTATTATCTATTAAGAAAAAGATCTGACCACATCACTTCCTACTTAAAATCCCTCCCAGGCCAACGATATTTTTTTAAACAAGTAAGCAAACAGAATATGGCATACAAATATCTATGCGGTCTGGCTCTTCTCTCTCTCCTTGTCACAGTCATCTCAAGCATTAATTGTCCTCTCAGGAAGTTTCCTCTGACCCCCCGAATCTGGAGGAAGGACGCTGCTTGGGCTCCTAGAAAATGTTGGGCTTAGAGGATCAGAGCGTTCAGAGCATGAACTGGCATGTACTGTACACTTAACAGTTCACTTGACTATCCTGCCTTCTAAAAAGGCAGGATAGTCAAGTAAGGGCAGGGGCTGTATCCTCATTACATTTTAAATTTCCAGAATTTAATATAATAACTGGCAGAGGGTAGGCAACTAGGAAACGTTTGCTAAACAAATTGAATAAATGTTTGGTGAATAAATAAAAATGAAATGACATTTTTCTTATATAAAAAAATAGGTGTTGGGAGGTGAAAGGAAAATGTAATAGGAAAAGAAAAAGACTCCTAAAATGAAAAGAGGAGATGTACTAAGGGCCTAGGAAAAGCCCAACCTTCTCTTCCAGCCTACAAATGGCTTAAACTGCCACAGCGGCAACTAACTGGAAGCCTTTCTATGCGTACTCTATTTTGGCCTTGCTCCTAAATCTCAGATAGTTGATCACAGCACAAAATTCTCTCTAGATTCTGAGCTGGTGGCAGAATGAATTGGGAGGAGCATGAAATCTTATTTACTCTCCTTCAAACACCAAGAACTGTTTCCCTTATGCTAAAGAAGACAAAGCCATTCTGCAGCTCTACTCTTCATAAACACGTGCCTTAGAGACTTGCTGAACGCAGCAAAAACAAAACATCCCTTTTTCACTGCATTTCTCCAGAGAAGAAAGAAAGCAAAATTTCAAAAGAATTTTTAATAGTTGCAGAAAGCTTTGACTTAAAAAAAACAAAGTATCAGAAAGTATGCATGAAATTAAATATCGTCCAAAAGCCTAAGATTAAAAAGTTGTCAGAGGTACCCTTTTCACGGGCATGTAAGTGATCAAGTACGACATATGTGAACTTGGAGCCTAGAGACCTTGATCTCAAGTCTTTGCCTTGGGCAAGTCATTCAAACTCTCCTCGCCCCAGTCTCTACATTGTAAAATAGGGCCATCTACCCAGCCTCCCTCACAAAATTATTTTAAGAATCAAATTCATGCACTCGAACATTTATTTTAACAAATACTTTTTGAATGTCACTGTTCTGGGCATCAGTGATACAGCTGTACAGAAAGCAAAGTCCCAGCCCTCTTAGAGTTTACATTCTAGGGAGAAAGACACACAGAAATCAAATAAGTAGATGGATGTATAACTTCAAGGACTAATGAGTGCTCACAAGGAAAGTCAACCGGGGTAAAGGGACAGAGAATGGCAGGGCGGTCCTATATTCATTGGGGATCGGGGGGAGGCAGGTTCTCTCTGAGGAACTGATTTCTGAGAGGAGATCTGAGTGCAGTATGAGAGTAAACTGTATCATCACCTGCAAGAACGTTCCAGGCAGAAGAACTGCAAGGGAAAGGCCCCGAGGTGGGCACATGCTTAGTAAATACTTTCCAGGAACAGCAAGGAAGCCGGAGCTATTGCAGCCAAATTACTTAAAGGAAGAGAAGGAGGAAGTGAGGTTAGAGAGAGGCTGGAGCCAGACGTGGGTGTATGTGCGAAAGTATTTTGTAAACTATTACTGATAGCAAAATTCTAAGGCTGAGTCAGCCCAGATGGCATGGGAGACTGGCATCACTCTTCAAGAGTCCCCATCATTCACGGGACTCTAAGATAGTGTCACTCATTGTACTGGTACGGATTACATCATCAGATGAGCTAACTTCACGCACACATGAGCATCCGTACATACACGAGTTTGTCTCTACTCTGTGTTCTATGACTGAAGTCTTGAATTTCTTATTTTCTGTAGACAGTAACAGTAAAGCAGTGAAAGCAAATAGTACCACAGAGACCTCCAAAGTCTCAGCCTTTGTTGATCTTTAAAGCAACAGCCAGGCCTTTGTTATAACTGAAGCCCAACCTAGGTTTTATCACTAGAGAACATTGAAAACTTAGAGAGGAATCATAAAAAAAATGACAGACATCATCAAACGACTGGTACAGAAAACCAAAAGAAACAAATAAATGAGCTAGGACAGTCATGGAGAATATAAAGAAAAAACACAAAGAAAAAGAAGGCACAGCAATTTTTATTTGTTAAATGACAGCTGGGGTTGGACCACTTCAGGAGACAATTGATGATATGACCAGATCCCTAGAGAACACTTGGTTTTATGGGGGTGGTGAGTGTCTCAAGAATATTCAGCCCGCAGGAAGCTTGAAAAGTAACAGGAACTTCAATATAGGAGAATCCACAGCTACAGTTTTAAAATTCCTTCTCGCTGCCCCTCTCATAGACTCATTTCCACCTCCAACCTGCCCCTTCTATATCCCTCTTCTCATCTCTCTACACTCTTCCCTCTGCAGACATTTCTCCCAATGCCTGCTCTCTCTCTCCTGTGTTTAATGCCTACATGTTTTTTGACAGACATCCCCCCATCTGTCTTTCTGTGCTAGTTTCTCAATGTATCAGTAAACAAGCCAATCTTCTCCCTTCTCCCCTAAATCAATTTTCCTTTATGACTCCACAATTTCTCTTCTGAGCACCAAAATTCTTGGGTTACTCAGGCTCAAATCCTCAAAGCTATCTTTAATGCCTCCTCTCTCATATATTCCCAAGTTCAATCAATGATTAAGCTCCATTAACTCCCCTTGAATGGCACCTGTTCCCTTTTCCTCTCCCCTTCTACAGCCTAGACAACTGTAGTAGTTTCTTGGCATGCCTCTCCTTCTAGGCTCTCTCCCTTCAAATATGTTTAATAAAATGCTACCAGGGGATTTTCCAAAGTAAACCTCTAATCAGGCCACTGCCCTCCTTAAAAATTCTTTGAAGGCTCTCCATAGCTCAAAAAATAAAAGCCACACTCGTACGCTGGGTATTCAAAGTTCTTCATGGTGGGATCCAAGCCTATCCTGCCAGCCTTTTTAATCTCCTGTTCCTTGACCCCTACCACACATTCACTCCAGCTTGAGAAATGGTCCACTGTCCTCTGAACAGATCACAGTACTTCCCCGCTGCTCTTCACTTCTGCCATATCCTACACCCAGATTTCCCTCCATAGCCACCTTTTAATATCCTATTTCTATATTAAAGACCAATTCAAAATACCACCTCTGGAAAGGATTCCCCAGAACAGATGTGATTTCTCTGGCCTCTGACCCCCAGTGGTACACTAACCATGCATGCATCTGGTCACTCCTCCAGCAAGTATTTAGTGAGCACCTCGCATACATTTTACTTCACATCAAGGTTATGCTCCTCTCTGACCCTTCACTTCCCACCTTCCTCACACCCTATTAAATTGTAAGCTCACTGAAGACATTTTTTTTTTTTTTTTTGCTGTATGCAGGCCTCTCACTGCTATGGCCTCTCCCATTGTGGAGCACAGGCTCCGGACGCGCAGGCTCAGCGGCCATGGCTCACGGGCCCAGCCGCTCTGCGGCATGTGGGATCTTCCTGGACCGGGGCACGAACCCATGTCCCCTGCATCGGCAGGCGGACTCTCAACCACTGCACCACCAGGGAAGCCCTGAAGACATATTTTTTCAGCTTTATGTCATTTTTAGAACCTACCACAATGGCATCTACAAGACTAAATACATATCATCTGAATAATGTTTGATTGTTGTACCCTGAGAGGCATTATCTTGGCTTTCTTAAGAGAGAAATGGAGAGCAGCTGTCTCATACCCCTCCCTCATCCAGCTTAGAATTCTTCCTCAAAATCACATGTCCTATACAAGGACTGTGGTCTCCCTTGCCTTTGTTCCCTCCACTGGCAACCACTGGAGGGTAGTTAGGCAAGAGGCAGGGGTCTGTAGTGCTCTTGCATTCCGTCTGCAGGTCTTGTCTTAGAACCAAACCAAGGGGACGCAAAACACGCTCCAGTCACCTAGTAAACTTAGAAGTGACAAGGCAAACGGAAAGAAAATCTTTGACTTTGAGCTTATTAGAAGTGGAGGTTATCCACTGCAGGGTCCATGAGGCCCCAGGGATGCCATGGCTGGGGACCCAAGTCCTGGCTCTATTTAACTCCTGACTCCTGACCTCAGACACACAAAATTTGTGAGGACAGAAAGAAAGAGCACTGAGAGATAAAGACAATGAAAAAATAAAAAGATGTCCAAAAATGTTCACTGCGGGGTCAGAAAGTTGTATGATTATTTTGAGAAAACATCCAATTGTTCCATCAGTGAGTCTAAAAACTACCTCAGTCAAGTGTCCAAGGGTGTTAGAGCTACAAAAATATCAAAAGGGAAACTTGCAAAGGAATTTGGACAAAATTAGAAATCAGAACCTATATTAGTTTGCAGAGTGATCATACATCATTCTAATACCTTACTAACAGAATGCCGCAAAAAAAATTCAAATTTGAACCATTCCTGGTCTCCAGATTTATAAACATTTGATCTTGAAGAATACACAAATGCCTTTCCTCTACAATTCAACATGTTCCAAATATGCTGCATTGACAGTTCCTGGTTTAATGGAAGGTTATTTCTGTTTTTGTGATTATTCCCTGACTCTAGGTAAGAACTAAGAGTTAAGTGGAAAGGCACATCCATTTAGAATTTCATGTGCATTCTGCTGATGTCAGTAGATTGGTATTAATTATGCTGGAAAAGAATATTTGATGTATTTGAAAAAAATCAGTCATGTGGAACAGTACACAGCCACAAGTTATAAGTATGAATTCTGAATCTTAATTCAGAAAGCCTGATACTCATATAATCCTAACTGTGTACACTTTCTGATCTTCAGATGAATCATCGGTAATGTTTTACATTTATACCATAAAGCACTCGAACAAGAGACCAGTGTACACTTGCTTGCCTGAGGCCTGCATCATTCTCCAGTATTTTATGGAAAAATTTGTTTCAATTTTTGAGCTGCAGAGTCGAAATGGTATGACCAAAAGCTATGGGTCATATTTTCTTTATATTAGAGAACATCTGGATTGATCATCTTTTTGTGTACAGTATATATCAGAGTGGCAGGGAATGTTTTTCCCTTGTACAAAACTTCCCCCAATAAACAGCCCCAGCAGTATTTTTTTTTTTAACACCTAACCCAAAGCAACTCACACAGATAATTTCTTACAGAGTCTAACAAGCCATAAAGTTCAAAGTGTTCCAAGGCTCTTCACAACTGTTGTCCAAAACTACAATTCACAATGCACACTTGAACACGCACACAGGTGTACATGCACACACGAGCACCCCCCCCCCCACACACACATCATTAAATACTCTTTCAGCCGCCCTGCCAATGGATTTCACGGGTAACTTCTAAGAACCAAGAGAGAGAGGTGGAGGCAGGATAAATCTGTGGTTGTTAAATGAGGAGGAAAGGAGCTTCAGAGAGAATGTTCTAGAACAGCAATGACTTGGGAACCAAAGAGGTTATCCAAGACAGGGGGAGCCAGGTGAAAAACCATGTCCAAAGAAGAAAGATTTTTGCCTGGGTAGGTTAAACAAAGCTGAGAGGGTAAAGAGAAGGCTCAGGCCCGAGTTCCCTGAAGCGCCAATATATGAAGCAGGACCACCGCCTGCAGAAGTTTGGGCTTTGCCTGTTGGTAAGGAGGCCACTCTTATGGCCATGAAGTCTATTCATGCACAAGATTTTTATTACCACAGCCTAAATGTCCACTCTGAAGGAAATGGTTAAGAAAACTGTCACACACTCAAAAGACTATTTTGCAATTACTAAACACAATGGTAATAAAAAGCTTCTGAGGGAATTCCCTGGTGGTCCCATGGTTAGAACTCGGTGCTTTCACTGCCAAGGACCCGGGTTCAGGAATCCCTCGTCAGGGAACTATGATCCCATAAGCCACATGGTGCATCCAACAACAAAAAAAAAAAAAAAAAAAAAAAAAAAAGGAAACAGAACCCTGCAGACGGTCCAGTCCAACCCTGCCATTAAAAAAAAAAAAGCTTCTGATTACATAGGGCAAAGCATATGCTTTAATAATAAATAGAAAAAAATCAGGATAGTAAGCTTGACAGAATATAACTCTGCTAAAAACTCTGCATTAAAAAGAGGGCTGACGGCACTATTCACAATAGCCAAGACATGGAAGCAAGCTCAATGTCCATTGACAGATGAATGGATAAAGATGTGGGATAGAGAGATAGAGAGAATGGAATTTCACTCAGCCATACAAAAGAATGAAATAATGCCATTTGCAGCAACAAATGCATTATTGAATGGGCCAAGAGATTATCATACTAAGTGAAGTAAGTCAGATAGAGAAAGACAAATATCATATGAGGTAACTTACATGTGGAACCTAAAAGATAGAAATGAACTTACTTACAAAGCAGAAATAGACTCACAGACATAGAAAACAAACTTATGGTTACCAAAAGGAAAAGGGAGGGGGAGGGAGTGTTAAATTAAGAGTTTGGGATTAACAGATACACACTACTATATATAAAATAGATAAACAACAAGGACCTACTGTATAGCACAGGGAACTATATTCAATATCTTATAATAACCTATAATGGAAAAGAATCTGAAAGAGAATACACATTATATATATATATATATATATCTGAATCACTTTGCTGTACACCTGAAACTAATACATTGTAAATCAACTACAATAAAAAATAAAAAATAAAGAGAAGGCTGACAGATTATACCAAAATTGCAATTAAGAGGTTATGAATGGTTATAAAGTTTTTCTTTTTGTGTTTTTATTTTACTGTTGTTTCATTTTCTGCATCTATGCATTTTCCTAATTTTTGTCTCACTATACATGAATTATTTTAATAATAGAAAAAGTAAAAATAAGCCTTGTTTATTTTATAGGTTATAACACCCAGAGTTGTTTTGTCACACAACGAGCTCAGAAGTGGGAGTCGGAAGACAGAGCTTGAGTGCTATAGACACCGTAGATGCTGTAGCTGTCTAATGGTGTGGATTTAAGTCACCTAACCTCTGTAATAAGACCATTGTCTACTGACCTAATGAATGTGTACTCTAGTCTGTTTCCCGAGTGCTTTGCTCATGTTATCTCATTGAACACTCCCATCAATAAAGTAGATAGGCCTTGTTTTGCCATTATATAGATGAGAAAACTGAGACTTAAGGAAATCAAAGAATCGACCAAGATTACCGAGACAGCAAATGGTAGAACTAGGACAGTAACTCAGAACTAACAGTGTTTCCTGACCCTTTCACCTGTAAAATAAGCTGTACTTCTCAAACTTTTCTAATTCTGAGTTCCCATCAAAGCAGGACTCTGGGGCTTCCCAGGTGGCGCAGTGGTTGAGAGTCCGCCTGCCGATGCAGGGGACGCGGGTTCGTGCCCCGGTCCGGGAGGATCCCACATGCTGTGGAGCGGCTGGGCCAGTGAGCCATGGCCACTGAGCCTGCGCGTCCAGAGCCTGTGCTCTGCAACGGGAGGGGCCACAACAGTGAGAGGCCCGCATATAGAAAAAAAAAAAAAAAAAAAAAAAAAGCAGGACTCTGCATTCATTTTGCTCACTGATGTATCTCAAGCACTTAGACCAGTGCTTAGCACATAGTGGGTATTCCGCAAATATTTGTTGAATAAAAGTTCCAGCAGAGGAAATTGAACTCATGGCTTTGAGAGTTCTGGAAATATCTCTCAAAAGTCACCTTCTGCAAGCTGAAATTTCTTTGGAGTCTCATATTTTAACTTAAAATGTGATGTGGACTTTGTATTCTACTTTGTAATATTATATATGTGGATTAATAATTATATCAAAATATGTGGCTTAAGCTGAAAATCATTTTTCAAACTATCCAACTCAAGTAACTTTAATCTCCTTTCCCTCACCAAATAAGTGATACTGGTGCTCCTGGAATATTTGACATATTTATCCTCAGATTTCTTGTGTGCCTGGCACACCTTACACACCACCATGGGAACACACACTCGGGCTATGGAACGTGTATCTAAGTGGCCTCAAATGTTCTCACCAGCTCAAGGATGCTTTTGGAACAGAGTACAATCCACCAGATAAAACTGAACTAGTGACACATGCAGTGGAACCTCTTTGTTCTGGACATAAGCTTTTATGTCTTTCATCTAAGACTGCATTAGGTTTTTTGTCAGCTGAAATAAATTAGCTCATTTTCAGTCTGTAATGAACTAAAAGCCCTAGATCTTTCTTATAGGAACTACTGTAAACCAGATTATGCCTCATCTTATACTGGTGTATTTGTATTTTTTGAACCTGGGTGCAACATTTTACATTTCCTCCCTAATAAAATCAGTCAGGAGGTTCAGGTCATCATTCCAGTCCGTTGAGAGCTTTACTGAACCCAGCTGTGTCATCTTTCCTAGGAGCCATCTGATGGAAATTTTTCAGAAATGCCTTCCATGTCTTCACTCAAAACTTTTATAAAAACAAAGAACGAAATAACGACAGTGCAGGACAGAGCTTCAGGGCCTGCCACCAGACACCTTCATCTAGGTCAAAGATATTCATGACTGAGAGGAAAGGCTTGCCTTAGCAAAAGGACATATCAAAATCCCTGTGTGGCCATGAGATATTTTTATATTTTTTCAAAATAAAAGGAATTAGCTTTAAAGGACTAGACGTGCTGACCTAGAATGACAAAGAATAATTCACCAACATGCTAGGTACTGTTGATCAATTACTTGTGAATTTGTCCATCTGTACTTTCATCCATTTTTGTCTACAGGATATAGATAAAAAAAGTTGACTGTATAAGCTTCTAAATCAAGACCTCTGATGAACCATTCTAATAGTTGTTTTTTTTAAATAAGGCTAATTTGGCACTGTTTAGTTTAATTGCTTTTTCTCTGAGAATTCAAAAACAATAGGAAATTTTTTTCCTGGAAATTAACATCCATTTGACTGGTATAAAGATTCTGGAATTTTCCTTCTATCCATCACTTTTAAGATTACTTTTATCTGTCTGTAGCAGCTGTTAACAGAACCCCACTCATTACCCCTTCAGTCTTCTCTGAAGGTCATCGCATACTTCCTTCGTATCTGCCAGAGGGCATTTTTTGCCAAAGAAGCCTGCTAGACCCCAGAGCAGAGTAGAATTTGCCAGAGGGCTAATGCCCCAGGGCATCCTGATGAGGGATGAAGTTTGGCGGATAAAAACCCCAAGTGAATTCCCTCAGTAAGACAACTGAGACATGTCCTGCAGTCTCTCAGGACATAAAATGAGATGAGCTTAATTTCCAACAGGAATAATTCACTAATCAATGCACCTTTGCTGGCTTTCCTCCCCACTTCGGCTCACTTTCCCACTCCCATTCTGTGCTTCCTGGGATCACTTCCCCCAAACCGACTTGCATCCATATCCTTATCTCTGGGATAGAATCAAAACTAAGACACTATTTCCAATCTCCCCGCATGGCTCCATTTGTGTGATTTTTCTAAAATTACTGAAAACAGTTGCCCAATTATATCCAACGTTGTTTCACTATCTATAGATGCAATGAATTTGTGTGTACAGACTGGAAATCATTGGACAAAACCTATGTATAGGTCCTTTCTTAACCACTGCTCCACCTCTCTTGTGCTTCACTGGCCCTTAGTCAGGTTTATTCTAAATTTTACAATATAAAAATCCTTCTTCTTGCTGGAGAAGAGGAAAACAAAATAGAAGTTAAGAAGTATTGCCTTTTTTCCTCTCTCAAGATACCTGGAGGTCATACTGCAAGTCTTCAAAAGAATCTGAGGTTAAAAACATACACATAGGGCTTCCCTGGTGGCGCAGTGGTTGAGAGTCCGCCTGCCGATGCAGGGGACACGGGTTCGTGCCCCGGTCTGGGAAGATCCCACATGCCGCGGAGCGGCTGGGCCCGTGAGCCATGGCCGCTGAGCCTGCGCGTCCGGAGCCTGTCCTCCGCAACGGGAGAGGCCACAACAGTGAGAGGCCCGCGTAACGCATAAAAAAAAAAAACAAAAAAACATACACATAGCGCTAAGACTAAGAAATACCCGAATATTCCATTGAAAAATTAAATAACCATTTATAAGATACTTAGTTAACATCTATCCATAAGATAACTAAGAGACCAAGCAGTTTGGCAAGTAGAAATATTGTGTTTTTAACATTCAAGGGTCTAAATTCTATACTAAGGTTCTATTATTCTTTCAACAAACACTTCTTAAGTCCCCAGTACGTGCCAGGCCCTGTGCTAAAAAAAAATGGAGAACTACATCTGAGAACAAGATATGCCCCCTGATTCTAAGGAACTTACATTTGAGTGGACAGTTTCGGGGTAAGTATGGGCAGGACCAATCCGTCTGGCCACTTCACATCATTCCTCTAGAGCCAATTCAAGTAGGATCTTGAATTTCTATATGCATCATATTCCACGGGAAGTAAATTATTCTCATCCTAAACTGATACTTCATTCATATCCTAAAGCTTCTGAATCCTTTTAATAAACTGGCAGATTCTTCCTCCTGCACTTTTTTTTAACCCCAATGATGAGAACACAGAATATTCCCCACAGCTCCCAGAATTCTTTGTGATGTTCTACTCCCTCTTAATTCTCTCCCACTGGGATGTTTCATTTGGCTGCAGGAGAATGGCACCTTATTAAAGGCTCACAAGAAGATTACACTGTAGGCAGAGGCACTGAGAAGAACATGCTGAGTCTGTATAAAATGATTGTTCCTCATGGGAAGCCTGCCAGATTACCACATTATGCCAAAAGTAAACACCTTGTGGTCAAGAACATCAGCCTTAGGAAACAGAACACCAAGGGCGCATTCTCTGAAACTGCCGCAAAGCAGATCTATGTGCCTGGCACTAAACCACATTAAACTTTGCTAAGAAACCCAGTTCCCACAACAGAGTTTCATGTGGTAGCTCTGAAAACAGATTTAGGAATATGTCACTTCAGATATTGCTCATCTTCGCAAGAAGCCATTTCAGGCTACACACAAAGAAGTTCCCTATAGACATATTACATGTGATTTTGTACTCCGTTTACAATGGCCTTTTTCAGGAAATGCGCTGTTTACATGACTCATTCTTTTCTTTAAACTAGCATAGCAATCGCTTTTAGAAAACTCAGCTATTAAAATATCTGAGTTTAAAAGCACAAAACCCACTTCCTATTATGTTTCTTTCATTAGAGTAAATCAGATATATCATTGGTGTCGAAGTAGAATTGTTGAACACATTCGTTCTGGAAGAAAAACACTCCAGGAAACACAGTAAAAGGCTTCCAAGCCCTTGCTATGGGGGAAAAAAAAAAAAAAATCTTACTGTCTCATTTCTCCTCCTCCAAGTAAATAAGCCTGTGATATCCACTGTCTGATGATCAACTATGGAGACAGACTTTGCTTTTCTGCTCCTTTACTAGGTTTGTGGCCTTAAGAGAATCACAATCTTTCTGAAGCTCAATTTTTATTTTCCAAAACGACTCATTAAGGATATAAAGGGTTGCTATATTTACTGTGCCTGGCACAGAGCTGGTACCCAGGAGAGAATGTGACGGTAACAGGGTAATAACTGCAACAGCAGCAGCTGTCCCCCAAGAGAACTTGCATCCCAGGCCACTGCTCTGGTACTCTTACAGGTTGTATTCCCTGGTTCTGGGAGTCCAAGGTTTGGGAGATTTCCTATTAATTTTCCCTCCTAAATGTACCTTGGACGACTGAAGCTTTCGTGCACACACAGTGACTCAGGGTCAAGCACAGTACCAGCTGAATCCAATTTGTGAGGCTGTAATCCCCATGACTCCAAGCATGCCTACATAGAATTTATTATTCAGAGGTTCTTCTCCCCTTATGATAGAGGGTAAAGGTAAGAGATCCCTGTCCATCCCAAAACGGCCTCTTTGGGGGATGAACCTGGCCAGCAAATTTTATGTACATCAACCCTTACTTAAAGTATATTATTTTTAATTTTTACTTATTATTTCTTATTAAAGGGAGAGTTGTTTTGAACATTAGCTCATCTGATATGGGTATTCTCTAACAATATTAAATGCTAAAGAAAAATCTGTCCTGTCCAACATACAAAATGTATGATATACAGGTTAATGTCAAGATATGTGACACGTCTAGACTAAGTACTCAGTGTTTGCCAGATTGTTTTACTTGTCAACTACATTACTGTATAGTAAAATATATTGTCACAAAGCTTTTCTTTGAAAGGGCATTTCTTCTGTTGGTTGCCTGCTTTTGCTGTAAGACTAATTAGCCACGACAATTAGCAGAGGTGCAAGTTCTAAAAGAAATAGGATTAACTGAAATGAAACCATGCTATAGGCAAGTCATTGTAAAAAAAAAAATGAAACACAAGATATTACACAGGCAAAATGCTGTACTTCCTCAGGCTCATGGCCACCAAATACATCCTTTTTGACACTTCTCATAATGATAAATATTTCATGGGCCGTTTTTTTTTCAGAAAGCTTGTATTTAACGGCATTATATATACAATTTATAAATTGTATATATTTCGAAGAAAAAACTCAGAAAAAATAAAATAACTCAGAGTCAAAAAAATCACAGTATGTAAAATTGAAAATTTATAAGAATATTAATACGGAACCTGATTTTTGGATCATTTGGGTATTACTATACCACCTTTAAAGCAAATCAGAATTCTTCATCGATAGTTCAAAACTGTAAACTATAAATATATAGCAGAAGCATTTCCACACACTGGTTTCCATAATCTTGTCTATGCAGAAATGCTCCACTAGATAACATAAAGTACTTGTTGGAAGAAGTAACCGTTTGTCATTTGGTGGCACCCTGGACCTCTGCTGTTCTTTAAAGGGCTTTCATTGTTTAATTATTATATGGTGTGGACACTCACTGGGACCAACAGTTTCCTTAGATGATCCATCATCTTTTTTCTGATCCATCTTTTTTCCATCTTTTTTCTGATCAGTGAACACATTGGGTTTTCCAAAGGGAATAAGCAGCAAAGATGAGGTTTCGCTTGCTGCGAGCGTCGTGATCGCCACCGTGAAAATAAGTTTATTCTTTTTAGTCAAGAATTGGAATGAGTTCATTATGATCTTGGGATAGAATGTCACATCTCATAGATGGGATAAAGCCAGAGACAGACATTAGTGCTCGAGGTAGGGCTATTTTACCATTTTCCACAACTCACCTTGGTATTTTATGCTCACAATAATTGTTTTCCTTTTAGTTAAAGAAATCCATTATTCTGGGCTCTGTGGGGTTTTTATAAAAGCCACATAAAAGTAATAAATTTAGTTTTGCTGTTTGCCCCTGAAGCAGGACAGATGTTTAAGAGGTTACAGGTAACATCAATATGTGCCAATCTTACTTTTCCTGAAGGGAAATAAATTGCTAATGATGTTCTTGCAGCTACAAACGTCTCCTCACCTGAAAAGGCCATTTTAAGAATTACTTGTTATTCAAAGTGAATACAGAATTAATGCAGAACAGTCTAAAATGCTTCTTGGGCATATTATTCTAATGATGGGGAAATCTGAGGAAATTTCCTGAGAAGCATTCATTCCAGGGATTCCAATGATCAGTTTTACTGAGTCATTAATGCCCTAATTATTCAATATACACAGTCGCTATCCCCCATCCCCATTTCTATTGGGAATAATCTGTCACCAATTTCGTAGCTTATTTTAATATGGCTTAAAAATAGAAACATTTCTAGAAACCACTACATTTCAGAGAGACTTGTGCCCATTTCCACCAGATAGAGTTTTGAAGAAAGAAAAAAAAAAAAGAATTTAGGGAATAGGCATAAATTCAAGAACACCAGTGCCTTGCTTTCATTATCTGCATGTTTGAAAAATCTTAATAATACCCTGAAAGACTTAGTGTTTTGTTTTTTGTTTGGATGGTTGGTTGAGATAGCCTGAGTCCATGAAGTGAAGACTGTCAAATCATGGTCCTGGTCATCAAGAGACAAGGAGTGTGTCATTAACTGCATGGGTGACCCGCACCAACATTTAATCCCTCAGGACCTCAGTGTCTGCCATGACAAAGTGATACGGTTGAACTAAATGATTCCTAATGTCAGTCTTTGAATTTATAGCTGGTAAATATTAGGAGAGCTCTTCAGAAATTTCTTAACATGAAACGAATTTTTCTATGAATATTTTTAAAGACAATTAAGGTAAAAAGATAGCCATGTATTTGAATGTATACTGAAGACAAGTTCAGAAAGATACAAAACAAACAGTCCATGGTAAGTAGGAAGTGGTAGTGCCTGTGTCTAGGGAAGGGAGAGGTACTTTGTCTCTTTATATTCTTCTGAAATGTAGGAATGTTTATACCATGAACAGGCAATTTTTGAGATTAAAATAACTTACACTAAATAAAATATACAGGAAAACTGCAGTGCAAATATTAAATTTAATACTTTTTTCAACAACTACTATTTTTGAATTTCAAATATACAATTATTATTCCATGGCTGTAGTGATACCGTACCTTTTGTTTTTACAAAAGATTTAGGTTTAAGGTTGTCTTAATCCTAATGTTGTCTCCCTTTGCCTGCTTATCCAGTTTCTACTTCCGAGTCCTGCTCACATATCACCTTCTCCTCCTTTGGTTTTTCATAAGCAACTCCACTCCAGCACTTGCATAGTAATATTATCATGTTCATATGTCTCTCTCTCTCCTTAGGCCCAAAGACAGACCATGCCTTACTCTTCTGTACTTCCTCCCAAATTCTTATCATAGTGCCTGGCATGGGGAGGTGGCTCTGTTTATTTTATCCCTGGAACACATTGTGATGGAATTTGACACCTTATAATCTTTGTTTGAGAGATTTTTATACCATTGAAAATACAAAAAGAAAGAAAAAGAAAATCCTATTGCATACTGTAAACATATGCACCTATGGAAAGCAAGAATTTGAGCTAAGAGTCAGAGGAAGTATGTTAACCGAATAAGACCTTGTTCTTCAGGGCTGGTTTGCTTGGGCTTACTCCGTAGACTAAAATTCAGTGTCCAAGGAATTCGATCATCTAAATATTTCAAAATTTTTTTCTAATCCAATGTTTTCAACTAATGGGCATGAAATTTAACAAAAGATGGTGAAAAGTTCTGGTGGGTGAAAATAAGAAGAATCAGAATTGTGAATTGTGTTTCTCTGTACACCACTGCTAAGGTTAGCATCAGCAAGCAGCCCATTTCTAAGAGGAAGCTGAGACCCAAGACTGAATCAAAGAGACAACTGACTTGTAATGGACAGTAATTTGTAATTATCCAGAAATCGGAAACATGGAATTCAAGTTCCCTTTTTATCACTCACTCTCTGGGACAGTTTGAACAAGTCACTTCAGTTCTATGAGTTTAATTTCCCTATCTATAAAAAGCTGTTTATCATCTCTGCCTATAGGGTTATTGAAACAATTAGATGCCTTAGTGTATATAAAAACAACCCATAAACTATTTATTGTCTATGACGTAGAACACCATTTTTTATCATAGGGTTTATATGAATATGACAACGCATGGGAACCACAAGACCCACTTTCCATGTTCCTACCCTTTATAACTGGGTAGCTTAAGACAATGCCTTAACCTCTCTCTGCTCCAGTTTCCCACTGGAAAAAAACCCAACAATATTATGTTCTTGTCTAGAGATATTTAAAATAATAAAATAGGAAAAAGATTATGAAATGCTTTGCAAAGCAAAGAGTTTTCCAACTATGACAAGCCTACTTGGTCTTGAAAATTGAATGACAGAAAGATAAAGTGACATGCTAGGATGTTCAGCTTATTATTACATATTGGAGAAAACTAAGCTAGAAACTAGTTTCAAGTTCCTTCTACTCCACTACCTATTTGACTAAGTAAATCATGTACACAAAATATTAGTCAGAAATATATATAATACTATGGAAATGGAATCTCTTTTTTCTAACAAAAAGGAAGAAAAAAATACTTATATGCATAAATAGGTTAAAATAATACTTGTCCATAGAGGCCTACTGTTCAATTACATTTTTTTTAACATCTTTATTGGAGTATAATTGCTTTACACTGGTGTGTTAGTTTCTGCTGTATAACAAAGTGAATCAGCTATACATGTACATATATCCCCATATCTCCTCCATCTTGCGTCTCCCTCCCACCCTCCTTATGCCACCCCTCTAGCTGGACACAAAGCACCGAGCTGATCTCCCTGTGCTACGCAGCTGCTTCCTACTAGCTATCGATTTTATATTTGGTAGTGTATATATGTCCTTCCCTAGGTTCTTCAGAACCATTATTTACTTTTTTTAGATTCCATATATATTTGTTAGCATATATTATTTGTTTTTCTCTTTCTGACTTACTTCACTCAGTATGATGGTCTCTAGGTCCATCCACCTCACTACAAATAACTCAATTTTGTTTCTTTTTAGAGCTGAGTAATATTCCATTGTATATATGTGCCACATCTTCTTTATCCATTCATCAGTTGATGGATACTTAGGTAGCTTCCATGTCCTGGCTATTGTAAATAGAGCTGCAATCTGAATTATTGTTTTCTCAGGGTATATGCCCAGTAGTGGGATTGCTGGGTCATATGGTAGTTCTATTTTTAGTTTAAGGAACCTCCATACTGTTCTCCACAGTGCTGTATCACTTTACATTCCCACCAACAGCGCAAGAAGGTTCCCTTTTCTCCACACCCTCTCCAGCATTTATTGTGTGTAGATATTTTGATGATGGCCATTCTGACTGGTGTGAGGTGATACCTCATCATGGTTTTGATTTGCATTTCTCTAATGATTAGTGATGTTGAGCATCCTTTCATGTGTTTGTTGGCAATCTGCGTATCTCCTTTGAGAAATGTCTATTTAGGTCTTCTGCCCATTTTTGGATTTGGCTGTTTTGTTGCTATTGAGCTGCATGGTATTGAGCTGATCATGGTGTATGATCCTGGATTCTGTTTGCTAGTATTTTGTTGAGGATTTCTGCATCTATGTTCAGTGATAATGGCCTCTAGTTTTCTTTCTTTGGGACATCTTTGTCTGGTTTTGGTATCAGGGTGATGGTGGCCTTGTAGAATGAGTTTGGGAGTGTTCTGGAGGGACTTTTTTAAGCTAGAAGTGACTGGGAGATGTCAGATGCTGTCCAATATGTCATTTAAGAGGCTACTCAGCAAGAAAAGAAAATTAAAATCAACAGAATTGAGGGCAATGATGACAGCAAAGTAAAATCATTTCAAATTTGCACCTAAGTTGAGGCTAGTTACCAGAACTCAAAGATCAAGCTTTATTTTCCAAATCTGACCTTTAGAAATGAATCAAGTGTTCCGAGACAAGTGCTCAAGATCATGATCCTGGTTTAGTGTCCAGCAAAAACTGACTTCTAGCCTGCATCCTACGTTCATGTCTTATGCATTAAATGGTGACTCAGGGATTCACCAGTTCCTATCAATGGTTTAATTTTACAGTGTCTGACCCATTGGTTAGAACCTGACTGTAGACCTCAAAGCCCTACCTGTTCATTTTCATTTTCCTAACCAGTTTCCAACATCATGCTTTCTCTCCTTCAAATCCATCTCAAATGCTCGAAAGCAAGGAGGGGGAACAAACCATGGGACGCCTCTGCCAGGTAACCTAACTCCCAGGTAACAATCCTATCTTCATCTTCTGCATCTGCCTCCCCTGCTCTCAGGGGACAAAAGATTTGAGAAAAGGAAAACCTTTCTGATAAAAATGTTGAGAACCCTTCTCCGAAAAGCCAGTCTAAGAACCATATTTGCACTTCCAAAGGGTATTCTGAAAACATTCTGAAACACTGTATCAGGTCCATAGGTTCCAGAAATGACCCTGGTAAGAAAAATCATCTTTCCTGTTCCTACTCAATTAGCACAAAGTTTAGCACTAATAAGTCTCCAGGCCAGGCTCACTTAGGATAGGCTCCCACTAGGCCAGAGGTGCATCAAAGCAGCTGAGCTCAAAAATTGGTTAAGTATTAAAGGTTTATCTTAGACGTGGGTGCTATGAACTCTTTTTTGCTGTCTTCACTGTACTCTCATCCTTATGAGTCTCACAGTAAGGTCTTTATGAGGTAGAAATCAAATTCATGGTTGGTCAAGGATCAAGATCCCCTGGGTTTTGGCTTTATCAGGAACTTGGAACCAACCCCAAGATTAGTTCTGCTCCAGGGTATGCAGTCTCTTTCCATGCCTTTCTTGGCTTTTGAATCACCAATATTCAATTTGGTGTATACCCATAACTCTTGTTATAGGAGAAATATTAACTAACAAATCTTCATTAAGTACTGTTGTCTAGTCTAGATTTAAAAGGAAAATATTCTTTTCCATACATTTTCTTTTCAATACCTCTCACATTATACAGGTAGTCATAAACTCTACCTGTATGTGGTCCCAAGCCTTTAGGTTTCAGGAGAAATGTTGTAACCTTAACCATGACCCAACACACACACACACACACACACACACACACACACACACACACCTCACCATCACTACCACTGGGTCAAGTATACAACCTGGGAAATGAAATACCAAATTCTGTTACTCACAAGACAGCTAAGAAACAGACTGGAAAGAAACTCATTTAGCAGAATGAACAAAACATCATAAAATGTTTGAATAGGATTTTAACACCATAAAATGAACAATTATACTTAATTTTGTTTTGGTTACTTTCATTTGTTCTGTCTTAAAAAGTCTGTGGTGGTTTTAAGAGTCAGGGGAAAAAGCTACAAGTATTATACTGTCCCACATACACCCCCAATCGAATAGAACCAACCTTCTTGCTAGCACTCTTCTCTCCGTCTTTCCCATCATTTCCCCACCGCAAACAGTCATACTCTCAAGAGACTTCTCAGGAAGCCTGTAACAGTCTTAAAAAATAATGGCATGGGGGGGGACCTTGAAGATGGCGGAAGAGTAAGACGCGGAGATCGCCTTCCTCCCCACGGATACACCAGAAATACATCCACACGTGGAACAACTCCTACAGAACTCCTACTGAAGGCTGGCAGAAGACCTCAGACCTCCCAAAAGGCAAGAAACTCCCCACGTAACTGGGTAGGGCAAAAGAAAAAACAGAGACAAAAGAATAAGGACGGCACCTGCACCAGTGGGAGGGAGCTGTGAAGGAGGAAAAGTTTCCACACACTAGGAAGCCCCTCCGCGGGCGGAGACTGCGGGAGGCAGAGGGGGGAGTTTCGGGACCGCGGAGTGGTGCACAGCGACGGGTGCGGAGGGCAAAGCGGGGAGATTCCTGCACAGACGATCGGTGCCGACCAGCACTCACCAACCCAAGAGGCTTGCTGCTCACCCACCGGGGCGGGCGGGGCTGCGAGCTGAGGCTCGGGTTTTGGTTTTGGACGGAGCTCAGGGAGAGGACTGGGGTTGGCGGCTTGAACATAGCCTGAAGGGGTTAGTGCACCACGACTAGCCGGGAGGGAGTTCGGGGAAAAGCCTGCACCGGCCGAAGAGGCAAGAGACTTTTTCTTCCCTCTTTGTTTCCTGGTGCGCGAGGAGAGGGGTTTAAGAGCGCTGCTTAAAGGAACTCCAGAGACGGGCGCGAGCCGCGGCTAAAAGCGCGAACCCCAGAGACGGGCGCGAGCCGCGGCTGAGGGCGCGAGCCCCCGAGACGGGCGCGAGCCGCGGCTGAAAGCGCAAACCCCAGAGACGGGCGCGAGCCGCGGCTACAACCGCGGACCCCAGAGACGGGCGGGAGACGCTAAGGCTGCTGCTGCCGCCACCAAGGGGCCTGTGTGCGAGCACAGGTCACTCTCCACACCCCTCTTCCGCGGAGCCTGTGCAGCCCGCCACTGCCAGGTTCCCGGGATCCAGGGACAACTTCCCCGGGACAGCGCACGGCGGGCCTCAGGCTGGTGCAACGTCACGCCGGCCTCTGCCGCAACGTCACGCTGCCTCTGCCACCGCAGGCCCGCCCCGCACGCAGTGCCCCTCCTTCCCCCATCCCCCAACCCCCGGCCTGAGTGAGCCGGAGGCCCCGAATCAGCGGCTCCTTTAACCCCGTCCTGTCTGAGCGAAAAAACAGACGCCCTCCAGCGACCTACACGCAAGAGGCAGGGCCAAATCCAAAGCTGAGCTCCTGTGAGCTGTGAGAACAAAGAAGAGAAAGGGAAATCTCTCCCAGCAGCCACAGAAGCAGCGGATTAAAGCTCCACAATCAACTTGATATACCCTGCATCTGTGGAATACCTGAATAGACAAGGAATGATCCCAAATTGAAGAGGTGGAATTTAGGAGCGAGATCTATGATTTTTTTCCCTTTTCCTCTTTTTGTGAATGTGTACGTGTATGCTTCTGTGTGACATCTAGTCTGTATACTCTAGCTTCCACCATTTGTCCTAGGGCTATATCCGTCCATGACTTTTTTTTAAAAATTCTTTTTCTTAATAATTAAGTTTAATTGTAATAACTTTATTATACTTTACCTTCGTTCTTTCTTTCTTTCCTTCCTTCCCTCCCTCCTTTAGACAACGAATCACCCCAAATTGAGGAGGTGGTCTCAGGGAGCAGGATTTATGATTTTTCCCCCTTTACCTCTTTTTGTGAAGGTGTATGTGTATGCTTCTGTGTAAGATTTTCTCTGTATAGCTTTGCTTCCAACATTTGTCCTAAGGTTCTATCCGTCCCTTTTTTTTTTTTCTAAATATTTTTTAATTCAATAACTATATTATACTTTATTTTATTTTTACTGTATCATCTTTCTGTCTTTTTTTCCTTCTTTCCCTCCTTCCTTCCTTCCTCCCTCCCTCCCTCCCTCCTTTCTTTCCTTCTTTGCTTCTTTCTTCCTTCCTTCCTTTCCTCCTTTCCCTCTTTCTTTACTCATACTTCTACTAATTCTCCCTACTTTTTCTCCCTTTTATTCTGAGCTGTGTGGATGAAAGGCTCTTGGTGCTCCAGCCAGGAGTCAGGGCTCTGCCTCTGAGGTAGGAGAGCCAACTTCAGGACACTGGTCAACAAGAGACCTCCCAGCTCCACATAATATTAAACGGTGGAAATATCCCAGAGACCTCCATCTTAACACCAGCACCCAGCTTCACTCAACGACCAGCAAGCCATAGTGCTGGACAACCTATGCCAAACAACTAGCAAAACAGGAACACAACCCCACCCATTAGCAGAGAGGCTGCCTAAAATCATAATAAGGCCACAGACACCCCAAAACACACCACCAGACGTGAACCTGCCCACTAGAGAGACAAGATCCAGCCGCATCCAGCACAACACAGGCACTAGTCCCCTCCACCAGGAAGCCTACACAACCCACTGAAACAACCTTAGCCACTGGAGACAGACATCAAAAACAACGGGAACTAAGAAAGTGCAGCCTGCAAAAAGGAGACCCCAAACACAGTAAGATAAGCAAAATGAGAAGACAGAAAAACACACAGCAGATGAAGGAGCAAGATAAAAACCCACCAGACCTAACAAATGAAGAGGAAATAGGCAATCTACCTGAAAAAGAATTCAGAATAATGATAGTAAGGATGATCCAAAATCTTGGAAGTAGAATGGACAAAATGCAAGAAACAGTTAACAAGGACCTACAAGAACTAAAGATGAAACAAGCAACGATGAACAATGCAATAAATGAAATTAAAATCACTCTAGATAGGATCAATAGCAGAATAACTGAGGCAGAAGAACGGATAAGTGACCTGGAAGATAAAGTAGTGGAAATAACTACTGCAGAGCAGAATAAAGAAAAAAGAATGAAAAGAACTGAGGACAGTCTCAGAGACCTCTGGGACAACATGAAACGCACCAACATTCGAATTATAGGGGTTCCAGAAGAAGAAGAAAGAAAGAAAGGGACTGAGAAAATATTTGAAGAGATTATAGTTGAAAACTTCCCTAATATGGGAAAGGAAATAGTTAATCAAGTCCAGGAAGCACAGAGGGTCCCATACAGGATAAATACAAGGAGAAACACGCCAAGACACATATTAATCAAACTGTCAAAAATTAAATACAAAGAAAGCATATTAAAAGCAGCAAGGGAAAAACAACAAATAACACACAAGGGAATCCCCATAAGGTTAACAGCTGATCTCTCAGCAGAAACCCTACAAGCCAGAAGGGAGTGGCAGGACATACTGAAAGTGATGAAGGAGAATAGCCTGAAACCAAGACTACTCTACCCAGCAAGGATCTCATTCACATTTGATGGAGAAATTAAAACCTTTACAGACAAGCAAAAGCTGAGAGAGTTCAGCACCACCAAACCAGCTTTACAACAAATGCTAAAGGAACTTCTCTAGACACGAAACACAAGAGTAGGAAATGACCTATAGTAGCGAACCCAAAACAATATATAAAATGGAAATAGGAACATACATATCAATAATTACCTTAAATGTAAATGGACTAAATGCTCCCACCAAAAGACACAGATTGGCTGAATGGATACAAAAACAAGACCCTTATATATGCTGTCTACAAGAGACCCACTTCAGACCTAGAGACACATACAGACTGAAAGTAAGGGGATGGAAAAAGATATTCCATGCAAATGGAAACCAAAAGAAAGCTGGAGTAGCAATTCTCATATCAGACAAAATAGACTTTAAAATAAGGACTATTAAAAGGGACAAAGAAGGACACTACATAATGATCAAGGGATCGATCCAAGAAGAAGATATAACAATTGTAAATATTTATGCACCCAACATAGGAGCACCTCAATACATAAGGCAAATACTAACAACCATAAAAGGGGAGATCAACAGTAACACATTCATAGTAGGGGACTTTAACACCCCACTTTCACCCATGGACAGATCATCCAAAATGAAAATAAATAAGGAAACACAAGCTTTAAATGATACATTAAACAAGATGGACTTAATTGATATTTATAGGACACTCCATCCAAAAACAACAGAATACACATTTTTCTCAAGTGCTCATGGAACATTCTCCAGGATAGATCATATCTTGGGTCACAAATCAAGCCTTGGTAAATTTAAGAAAACTGAAATTGTATCAAGTATCTTTTCCGACCACAACGCCATGAGACTAGATATCAATTACAGGAAAAGATCTGTAAAAAATACAAACACATGGAGGCTAAACAATACACTACTTAATAATGAAGTGATCACTGAAGAAATCAAAGAGGAAATAAAAAAATACCTAGAAACAAATGACAATGGAGACACAACGACCCAAAACCTATGGGATGCAGCAAAAGCAGTTCTAAGGGGGAAGTTTATAGCAATACAAGCCCACCTTAAGAAGCAGGAAACATCTCGAATAAACAACCTAACCTTGCACCTCAAGCAATTAGAGAAAGAAGAACAAAAAAACCCCAAAGCTAGCAGAAGGAAAGAAATCATAAAAATCAGATCAGAAATAAATGAAAAAGAAATGAAGGAAACAATAGCAAAGATCAATAAAACTAAAAGCTGGTTCTTTGAGAAGATAAACAAAATAGATAAACCACTAGCCAGACTCATCAAGAAAAAAAGGGAGAAGACTCAAATCAATAGAATTAGAAATGAAAAAGGAGAAGTAACAACTGACACTGCAGAAATAAAAAAAATCATGAGAGATTACTACAAGCAACTCTATGCCAATAAAATGGACAATCTGGAAGAAATGGACAAATTCTTAGAAATGCACAACCTGCCAAGACTGAATCAGGAAGAAATAGAAAATATGAACAGACCAATCACAAGCACTGAAATTGAAACTGTGATTAAAAACCTTCCAACAAACAAAAGCCCAGGACCAGATGGCTTCACAGGTGAATTCTATCAAACGTTTAGAGAAGAGCTAACACCTATCCTTCTCAAACTCTTCCAAAATATAGCAGAGGGAGGAACACTCCCAAATTCCTTCTACGAAGCCACCATCACCTTGATACCAAAACCAGACAAGGATGTCACAAAGAAAGAAAACTACAGGCCAATATCACTGATGAACATAGATGCAAAAATCCTCAACAAAATACTAGCAAACAGAATCCAACAGCACATTAAAAGGATCATACACCATGATCAAGTGGGGTTTATTCCAGGAATGCAAGGATTCTTCAATATACGCAAATCTATCAATGTGATAAACCATATTAACAAATTGAAGGAGAAAAACCATATGATCATCTCAATAGATGCAGAGAAAGCTTTCGACAAAATTCAACACCCATTTATGATAAAAACCCTCCAGAAAGTAGGTATAGAGGGAACTTTCCTAAACATAATAAAAGCCATATATGACAAGCCCACAGCAAACATCATCCTCAATGGTGAAAAACTGAAAGCATTTCCACTAAGATCAGGAACAAGACAAGGTTGCCCACTCTCACCACTCTTATTCAACATAGTTTTGGAAGTTTTAGCCACAGCAATCAGAGAAGAAAAGGCAATAAAAGGAATCCAAATCGGAAAAGAAGAAGTAAAGCTGTCACTGTTTGCAGATGACATGATACTATACATAGAGAATCCTAAAGATGCTACCAGAAAACTACTAGAGCTAATCAATGAATTTGGTAAAGTAGCAGGATACAAAATTAATGCACAGAAATCTCTGGCATTCCTATATACTAATGATGAAAAATCTGAAAGTGAAATCAAGAAAACACTCCCATTTACCATTGCAACAAAAAGAATAAAATATCTAGGAATAAACCTACCTAAGGATACGAAAGACCTGTATGCAGAAAATTATAAGACACTGATGAAAGAAATTAAAGATGATACAAATAGATGGAGAGATATACCATGTTCTTGGATGGGAAGAATCAACATTGTGAAAATGACTCTACTACCCAAAGCAATCTACAGATTCAATGCAATCCCTATCAAACTACCACTGGCATTTTTCACAGAACTAGAACAAAAAATTTCGCAATTTGTATGGAAACACAAAAGACCCCAAATAGCCAAAGCAATCTTTAGAACGAAAAAAGGAGCTGGAGGAATAAGGCTCCCTGACTTCAGACTATATTACAAAGCAACAGTAATCAAGACAGTATGGTACTGGCACAAAAACAGAAAGATAGATCAGTGGAACAGGATAGAAAGCCCAGAGATAAACCCACGCACATATGGACACCTTATCTTTGATAAAGGAGGCAGGAATGTACAGTGGAGAAAGGACAGCCTCTTCAATAAATGGTGCTGGGAAAACTGGACAGGTACATGTAAAAGTATGAGATTAGATCACTCCCTAACACCATACACAAAAATAAGCTCAAAATGGATTAAAGACCTAAATGTAAGGCCAGAAACTATCAAACTCTTAGAAGAAAACATAGGAAGAACACTCTATGACATAAATCACAGCAAGATCCTTTCTGACCCACCTCCTAGAGTAATGGAAATAAAAACAAAAATAAACAAATGGGACCTAATGAAACTTCAAAGCTTGTGCACAGCAAAGGAAACCATAACCAAGACCAAAAGACAACCCTCAGAATGGGAGAAAACATTTGCAAATGAAGCAACTGACAAAGGATTAATCTCCAAAATTTACAAGCAGCTCATGCAGCTCAGTAACAAAAAAACAAACAACCCCATCCAAAAATGGGCAGAAGACCTAAATAGACATTTCTCCAAAGAAGATATACAGACTGCCAACAAACACATGAAAGAATGCTCAACATCATTAATCATTAGAGAAATGCAAATCAAAACTACAATGAGATATCATCTCACACCAGTCAGAATGGCCATCATCAAAAAATCTAGAAACAATAAATGCTGGAGAGGGTGTGGAGAAAAGGGGACACTCTTGCACTGCTGGTGGGAATGTGAATTGGTTCAGCCACTGTGGAGAACAGTATGGAGGTTCCTTAAAAAACTACAAATAGAATTACCATAAGACCCAGCAATCCCACTACTTGGAATATACCCTGAGAAAACCAAAATTCAAAGAGAGTCATGTACCAAAATGTTCATTGCAGCTCTATTTACAATAGCCAGGACATGGAAACAACCTAAGCGCCCATCATCGGATGAATGGATAAAGAAGATGTGGCACATATACACAATGGAATATTACTCAGCCTTAAAAAGAAATGAAATTGAGCTATTTGTAATGAGATGGATAGACCTAGAATCTGTCATACAGAGTGAAGTAAGTCAGAAAGAAAAAGACAAATACCGTATGCTAACACATATATATGGAATTTAAGGGAAAAAAATGTCATGAAGAACCTAGGGGTAAGATAGGAATAGAGACGCAGACCTACTGGAGAACGGACTTAAGGATATGGGGAGGGGGAAGGGTGAGTTTTGACAGGGCGAGAGAGAGTCATGGACATATACACACTAACAAACGTAGTAAGGTAGATAGCTGGGGGGAAGCAGCCGCAAGGCACAGGGATATTAGCTCGGTGCTTTGTGACAGCCTGGAAGGGTGGGATGGGGAGAGTGGGAGGGAGGGAGACGCAAGAGTGAAGACATATGGGAACATATGTATATGTATAGCTGATTCACTTTGTTGTAAAGCAGAAACTAACACACCATTGTAAAGCAATTATACCCCAATAAAGATGTTTAAAAAAAAAAAATAAAAAAAAAAAAAATAATGGCATGCATCTATATGAAGGGAATCATGCCTACCCAAAGACAGGGTGTTTTGATGCCCTGAAAAAAGCATGCATTTTGTAGTGAAGGCAGACCTGGGGTTAGCTCCTGGCTCCAGCTATGAAAATTTAGGCTAATTTCCTCTCTAGACCTCAGTTACTGTAACAGTTTGATAAATGCTCTGCATATGAATTCATAGTTCTTAATCAAATTGAGCAGTTCCTGGACATTTTAATTATATAATACTTAGTATCATTCAAATATGTTATATAAGTGCTTTGGTTAAGTAGGTCTCCTAAGACGGCTAAATGAAACAACTCTGCCCCTTTTCTGGTTAATTTTCAATTATTTACCCTTTTGATTTTGGTTAGCAACTCATAGTTATTTGCCTTCTAAAATCACCCGAGGAAACAAGATTTGTTTGTACATAGTTCAAAACATAATCAAGATTCTGATAATCTGCTATGCTGGCAACCCCGAGAGAACATAAGAAAGGTGATGAATAAGGCATCTTTCCCCTGTTTGATCACATTTTCAGCAAAACAGCAAAATTCAGTACTGCTTAGCAGCTTAAAATATTTAACAGTTTATATTTGTAATAGAAACAGGAAACTATTTCCAAAACCTCTATTTTTTCTTTGTTGAAACAAAGTCTGCAATTCTAACCAGCTACATGTAAATAACATTTAGGCAAGCAACAGTCTAGAAGATATAAAATAATAAGTGATTGAGATCATTGTTGCAGTTGGGGGTGGTACAAGAGAAATACTTTTCAAATGTTATAATGGTCCTTTCCTCGAATCCCCCATTCCATTGATAAACCTCTTATAGACCAGTTATAAAAATACTAGACAGATACAAGCCTGGTTAAAATAAAAGCCTTCAAGGGATGGACATTATCTGCTTTTACCACCTGAATAATAACTGCAATAGAATTGCTGACCTAGAAATTAGAGTGAACTTTGATGAGCCTCCAAGCTAGCCACTCAACTCCATACAGAAATTTCTCCTGTCACATACCCAAACCACTCCAAGAGGGCACCATAGTAACCTCCTTCCAGGCAACCCATCCCATCCTGCTACAGTTCTGAAGCTCAGGTCAAGCTCAGGAAAACGAGTCCCTGAAAGTGTTGTAACTAGAGAGCTACTTTACTTCACAGGCAGGGTCTTGAGATGGGCCTGCCTGAAGACATACAGGAAAAAAGCAGACTTCTGGAGCTCTAATGATTCCCAGTTAGGTGCCTATTGGTAAGGCCTAACATCAACAACAATTCTACCATAAAGAGATAGTGGTTCCTCTCAAGATTCTCATTCTCAGCAGACAATGATGCCAAGGGTTAAGGAAGGTGAGAACTTCCATCAGATCTAAGGGTTCTAAAGGGTAGTTTAGCCCAGTGTTTGTGCCTGAACCTCAAAGGAAAAGAGAGATCCCTGCCCCCTTTCTTTTATCCTGCTTAGCTTAGTCGATATCCAATTACACAGTTGGCACCTGAAGTTTGTGAAGCCCAATGCTAAACCAACAGCAGGTGTGAGACCTGAAGCAAGGCAGGCCTCCCCTGCACCACCACTTTACTCTTCATGGAGGGAAGACCTATTCAGGTGACTTCTTTTTCACCAACAGAGGACAAACTGGGGAAACCTGTGCAATGGAACTGGCTTTATTGCCTGCTGGCTTAATAATTAAGAAGACTGCATGTTAACTAGACGCACTGTGGTGATCCTTTTGCAACATACACAAATATCGAATCATTACATTGTATACCTGAAAATAATATCATGTTTCACGTCAATCACACCTCAAAAAATGGCTTTACCTTAAACTTCTCACATGAATTTTCTAATGGAAATTTACCTCCAACAACTGAACCAGCAAGAAAACGAGGCTTTACCCACCAGTTACAGCACCCATGTCTTATTCACCTTTGTACCATCGATGCCCAGAGCAGTATCTAGCACACAGCAGGTACTTGGAAAACATTAGCTGACCTAACTGAAGGATTAAAATGTGTTCAAGGACTAACCTTCAAAAGCATTTCTTCACGTTGGGCATTATCAGAATCACAGGATTTTCTGTGCAGTTTTTCCACATCTGCAGTAAGGTTTCCGTACCCAGTGATTTGCAGAAGGCAAGTCTGAAGAGATTCCCAACCTAAGGTGTTCAAAAATAGAAGACACACACGAGGGAAAACAAAACTTACTCTTTGGCATTAGTTCACTTGACGTACATGCAACAGAACTTCACATACTTATATAGTATTTAGGAAATTGTTCAAACAGGATTTAATAGAAGCACAATTTCTTACTGAAGCTCCGCTGGATAATTGTGGAACTGGGCTAAAATTTACCTCTCATTCTGGCTTTTTCTTAAGCCAAGTTGCAACAATATGGCTTTAAAACCCAGGGAGCTCTTTATGCAGGTGACTCAAAAGTAAGATGTAGAAAATATAGGGAATAATAGGTTCTTAGAGACCATTTAGCCTCCTCCCTAAGTGGGTTTATCAGAAACACGTGAGAGACACAGAAAGCATCCTCAGAAGCATAGGAGTAAAAAAATTTCTAAACAAGACAAAAAAGAAGATTGGAGACTTTGTTATTAACCAGTGTATATCCAACATACATATAAGGATATATAGCTACATCACTGATCAGGTGAGGGAAAACAGTTGTTGGTGAAAATGAAGAGAGGAATTCCTAATGCCAACCTTATTGCTTTGACTTGAAGAAACATTGTGTGAAGGAGCTCTACATAATTCTTTAAGTAGATTTTGTGGTTTCCCACTGTTGGTTTCATGTGGATGGTTTCAAAGAGTAAGTTTCACTCAGGTGGATTCCAGCTTGTCTGGGGCAAAAACTCTGCCCCTCAGATCTTACTGACCTAAATACAGTCCATTTGCAAAACCTGGCACACAGTAGCTGCTCAACAATTGTAGAAACGTCTGGCTGAATGAAGTAACATTTCTCTTCTCTAGACATACATTGGGAAGCTTGTTCTCATTACTTCTCAGTTGTTCTCCTAGACTTTTCTTTGTGTGTTTTCACCATAGTAACTTGTTTTCACTTTAGTGTTCTGCACATCTGAAGGCTCTTGTCCTTCAGATCGTGTCATCATGAATCATGATAAAGAATATATACTTCAGAAAGAAGGAATCCAACTCCTTTTTCTTTTTATAACCCATTAGTTTAGATAAGGCTCTTCTCTTAAAAGATAATAAAGTCTGCAGAGAGGAAACTGGCAAAAGCCTCTTTCCTCATTCCAACCATGCAGTTCCTGAGGCTTTCACATTCTTACATGATTCTACCTGCCATGGCTGATTGTTCTAATAGTAAGTGCTGAGTTCCACCTGGGCCAATCAGAACATGTCCCCTTAGAGTTTGAATTCTAAAAGTAGAGACAGTTTTTGTTTAATGCAAAACCTACAAGATGTGGACATATATGTTCCACATGACCAAGTTTCCATCCACAAGGATGACCTGGTCTGAAAGAAAGAATAAAGCCAACACACAAGAGGCAGATTATGAAAATGCTAAGAAAGGGAATCCTGAAGGCATTTGGGAATCATTGGCTGCCATCCATGGTCCAGGTAAAACCCTGACATTCCTGTGGTTGGTTTATTTCATTCATTCAATAAATATTCAGTAAGCACCTACTATATGTCAAGCGCTTTGCTAGGCACTGGAGATGCAACAGTGATCAAGACAGATAATGGTCTCGGCCCTGGCAGGGCTGGTGAGCCATTAAATCCACATGCCCCCCCACCCCCCGCAATGATCACACATTTTTACTTATACTAGTATGAATGACATCCAAAAGAGTGCTAACTTCAGCTATATTATGAATTAAACTCCTATGGATTTGTCTATGAAGTTAAATATAACAATTTTTATGCAAAATCTATTTTCCAAACAACTAGGTAACCAATATATTTTGGATCTTGATTTATGCCCGAGTTGCTTAAAATTTCCCTGAAAACTAGAAAATCCTCTTATGACTTAACACCTGAGACATCTCAAGCTTTCATTACCTCTTAAAAAACTTTCTGAATTTAAGTACAATATGATGGAACACAGTTTTGCTTCAAGCAATATTATTGTATTTCCTTATACCAACTATGCAGGAAACTGATATAGAATTTTACCTCTTTTTCCCCAACCTAGGTTCTTTTAAATACAACATAAAACTCTATGACTTTAGGTAGTGTTAGACCACATCTCCAAGGCCTTCCTAGCTCTAACATTTGAAAATGATAATAATGACATCTATTTTTAATGCACCATAATGTTAGGTAAAGAAAACTAGTTCATCTTCTACAATGTGATCTTTTCAAACTCAGATATGAGGAGGTAACCTGCCAGCTTAGGGTCCAGCAAGAGGAATGCAGATGATGTGAAAAAAAAAAACAAAACACCATCCTTTCGTCAGGACACTGTCCTGGGATGCCCTATGACCTGCCTCTGCCCTTCATGCCCACACTTCACAAAGCATGGCTGGGAAGAGTTCACAGGGGAGGTCCCCATGCTGAGCCCACCCTGGGACATGCAGCCCCTCACAGCCACCAAGCAGGTGTCCTTCCAGCATTTCAATTTTGTGGTCAGGGTCTGCTAGCCCCCTCCCCTGCCCCAACCGAGCTCTGCCCCATCCATACACACAAAATAATTAATTAAATAGGGCTTCTCACCAGCTGAGATCCATCACACATGGATCCTAAGGGATGAAGGATAACCAAACACTTTCCCATATTCTTTACATTCATTGCATTTCTCTCCTGTGTGATTTCTCTTGGGCATAAAATGGTTAGAATTCCTTCCGGTGGCTTTTCCACATTGATTATATTCATGGGGTTTCTCTCCAGGTTGAGCTGATGCCTGTTGATTAAGGATATTATCAGTGATAACTAAAGGTTTTCTTGCTTTCTTTGCAAGACAGGGATTCTCCCCCACAGAAGGTCTGCACCTTTTCCTGCTAGTAGATGGTTTGCCCCAAATTTAATCTCCTTTACAGTGGTCTCTTTGGTTTTGTTTTTTGTTTTTTTGCGGTACGCGGGCCTCTCACTGTTGTGGCCTCTCCCGTTGCGGAGCACAGGCTCCGGACGCGCAGGCTCAGCGGCCATGGCTCACGGGCCCAGCCGCTCCGAGGCATGTGGGATCTTCCCGGACCGGGGCACAGAACCCATGTCCTCTGCATCGGCAGGCGGACTCTCAACCACTGTGCCACCAGGGAAGCCCCTCTTTGGTTTTAAGTTGAGACTTCTGGTCTGCACAGGTGTCTTGGAGAATTCTTCTCCCCTCTGTCCTCGGCTCTTCCTGCTCTGCCTGGGTGAGCAGTTTGAGTTTATGGAGATACCCCACTGAGATCAGGTCCCGAAAGTTCTCCAGCAACATGTCTGTACCGGATTTTCTGAGCAGGGTTCAGCAATGCCCCCTCCTCATGGAGAAGTACACAGCCACTTCCCCGAAGGTCACGGAGTCCTTTGATCAGGTTTTCAGCAGCCCTGGAGCCATCCCTTCCTCCTCCAAGTTCCCCTCCTACAGACAAGTGGCGTCTTGAGAAGGCACAGTGGTGAAAAGTTGAAAAAAATCTCCTTTGAAATCTGAAAAAGAGACAAGGACGGCAGCTCTCACCACTTTACATGATGATGGTACTGGAGGTCCCAGCCCCGGCAGAGAAGCAGGGGCAGCTCCTTGGTACCAAGGCAGATAATGAGGAAAAGCGTGGTGGCTCCACAAGGATGAATGCAGCATTCCGGCAACTCGCACTTTGGTCTGGGGGCTTGTAAGAAGTGGAAGGCCCCCAGGGCAGGCCTACGAGCGCCTGAGGCAGCGGGGGCAGCCTAGTCCTATTACCTTTTGACTTTCCTACTTGACTGAGACTCCTTGAGGACAAGAACTGTGCTTAATTAATCTTGAATTACCATTTGTTGGGCTGCACCCCGCAGGCTTGCAAGTTGTCCAGCTTCCAGACTGAAGAAAGAGCTTGGAGACAGCGACAGAGACACCAATGGTTTATTGGACGGAGTGCCCTTACACAGAGGACCGTGGAGCAACCGCCTGCTGTGTGAAGCAGACGACAGGCAAGACACGACGGCCATCTTTCCTACTCGGCGGAGGACGCTACCATTTATAGGGGGGAATTGACGTCAGGTGTGCTCATCAGTTACCAGGGGCTAATTAAGCCCTATAATTAAGAGGATTGGATAGTCATGTGAGTGAAGCAGCGAATGGTCGAGCAGGGGATTTAGAGAGCAAGAAAACATCCATCTTGCATAGCCTAACCATACACCAATGTCTAATCCAGTGTCAGGGACATTGGCACCCCCTAAACAGGAGAAAAAAACCCGGAGAATTCCTGGTGATTCCAAGAATAATAATAATATCTGACTGACTTATGCTATTCTTTTTTTTTTCTTTTGCGGTACTCAGGCCTCTCACCTTTGTGGCCTCTCCCGTTGCGGAGCACAGGCGCCATCATCATCCTCACCCAGGACAGTCTCTCATTTTACAAATGAATAAATTAAGTTTTAGAGCAGCTTTTCTTAGCATTGGTACCAATAAATTACAATCATTTAGAACGTGCAGCATGGGTACTTTATTTTTTAATGGTATTAGATTGATGTCTGACCATTTTTATGTACGTTCATAAACATTTTCATACGATTCAATCTAATACTAGTTTTAAGATGATTTACTTTCAATATATAAATTAGGGTGATTAAGGATTATATCTATACTAATATTATTCTTTCTTTCTTATATTTTGTATGCTTGTGGCCCGGGCAGTGGTATCTGTAAAGCACCCCAGGTGATTCGAAGGTGGAGATTTCTTACACTTCCCTATGTTTAAGAGAATCACTGCTTTCTGCTTTCTCACCTGGGAGAGAAATGAAGACAAACAGCCCTCCAGGAAACATCACCGGTTTAACACAGTGGTTCTCAACCTTGGTACTGATTAGAATTACCTAGGGAGGACTTAAACTCTAGACCCCAACAGAGACCATGTAAATTATATAGATAATAAGGCATTAAGTTTGTCAACGATCTCACTTCTAAAACAAAAAGAAAACATTATTCACAACAGCCAAGATATGAGACGTTTTTTTTTTTTCTTTTTGACACAGTAAGGTGAGGTACTACTGTTTCGACTTTACCCGTAAGTTTAAATCATGATTTCTGTACATCCAGAAAGGTATTTTAACATATCTTTGAACGTGCTGTGGACAGATGGATGGAGCATGTTCAAAATAGTCGCAAGGGAGCCCTTATGCAACTACTCAGGAGAAATCTTTTTTTTCTCCTATGTACAAGTAGGGGTTCATTATTACAGGGCTATGTAACATAGGACCTATCTCTGAAGTATCAGATGACAGTGACCTCTGCAAGGAGGCAGAGGAAATATAACCCTATTATATTGATACGATTGTTTACGTGCATATTGCCCTTTAAAATTCTGTTTTACCCATAATCCATTTCAGCATCTAGTTAAACTAAACGATCACTCCTGAGTCCTGGATAAACCTCATGTATTTCACTGTTACACAGCAGTTTCAAAATCTGATGTGCTTGTTTGTTTTTTTCTTGTTTGTTTGCTTGCTTAAATTGGGCCTCATTAAGAAAAATGTGCATATGAAATAATCTTTTAAGTTTTCCAGAGGTCAACTTTATCATAATCAATGTTTACACTTCTTGAGAGCCAACCAAGCCTTCATGAACTCTTCACCTGAGAGCTGACTTCTGATACTGACAGGAGTGTAAACCACCATGAAGATAAGGCTCTTATGACAGGCTGTTTTCTTGCTGTAAGACAACACTTTTCTCCATTTTTTTTTTTTTATACTACTAAATTTCTCCTAACGTAATATCAGGGGAAGAAGAAGCGTTGGGGGAGGAAAAAGGCAGTAGATTCTAGCCTAGACAGCATTTTTAGACAGCGGCAATCAATTTTCATAGTTCTCATCCCACACTCTGATTCAGTTAGAATATTGCTCTTAGACTTGTTATTGATCCAACAGGCATTCAATTTTAACTTCGGAATGAAGAAAACAGACATAACTTATTTTTCTGTTAGCCTAAGTGATACTTAGTAATTGTTTGAGTGAGACACATTTATTTTCAAGAGTCTCTGTGATATTAATCAATTGACCAAAAGTTCTTAGGCACTAGGAAGTAATCTGTAACTTTTTTTTTGCAGGAAAAGGAATGTGACCAAAGTAGTTCTCCCCATTTCTGAGTAAGGCAAGTATGCATACTCTATTTTCTTTACTCATTTTAAAAGGTAACCTGTTTTATTACCTTTCCTTGGCTTGAGAGTTAGGAATCAATAGACATGTGATTGGGAAAACATTAGTGATACAGGGACTGGAACTGAAACGACTGCAATCAGGCAATCCAAAAATAATCAAACTAATGTCTTGGTTCTTTCATTCAAATGCAACCTTTACTCACTGCTTTATGATTAAAATGTTCCTTTAAAACTAAATTAATTTTTCTCCTCTTCACAAGATGATCAATGATTAGGATTTTATTTGTAGCCTGCCCAAATTACCCGTTTACATACCACTGACCACCCTCTGCAACAGTGACACTTTTATTGCTGAAGCTCAATGTCCCGTTAAGAAATGAGTGAAATATTATGTGTATATAAATCGGTAAATAAAAGAAACAAGTGACTTGATGGAATAATCTAAAACAAACAATTTTTTAAAAGATGAAGCAGAAAGATAAAGCATCCCTTTCCGACTCCTGTTTACTGAAACCAACCCCCACCCACCAAACAGTACAGAGTTCATAAAAACCTTTCACATTTGCCTTTTTTTCCCCAAATTTGTCCAAGTTAGTTTCTACTTCACTGTTCTACTACTTCTTACTCTAAGCTTTCCTAGCACCTCAGTTCCCCTGCAGCCCCCCACCCCTATACACACTCTTACACATCACCCCCTTTTTGACTCCATACCTCAGGCCTAATTTTCCACCCAGCCTTTCATCAACTATCCAGTTGAGACTCATTGCTGGACTCTTACAGGACATAAGTTCCATCTGTTCTGGGGACCTGAGCATTGCCACAAATAAGAGTGTGTTCCCCACTCCAGGGGAAACACAGGCTGAATCGTCCCACCCCACTCACTCAACTTAGGGGGTGTTGACAGTTGACTATTTGAGTTTATAAAAGGCATAATTGCAGAAATCAGGATGACACGAGAGAAGAAATATGAGCTTAGGAAAGGAACAAATAAACTATTAACACATATATTTAGGGCTGATAAACCCATCATGGCAGGTCTAAGTTTGACTGCAAGCAACAAGGACATGAAGATGCAGAGGCTCATGGATGTTTAACTGTTTTGTTTTTTTAAAAACATTGTCTGAATCTGTATTACATTTGGAAAAAGAGAAATTATCTTATTAATATATCTGATTTTTTATTCAATACCTTCCAGATCCTCCCCAAGCAAAATTATCTAAGGACTCTGAAAGATCTACTTCTCTTTGTTCAATCTTTTTTACATTATTTTATATCATATTATTTATACTGATTATTGAATAAGCACAAAAGAATACTTATAACATATGCAGAATACATATGAAAGCTCAGGCTGCTACCTGCCCCTAGCTTAAAATATAAAGCATGGCCAGTCATTTTCATGCTCCTGTGTGCTTTCATGGGATCTCCTGCCTGGTGTGTGGCTCACAGCCTTGCTCCCAAGAATTTTGTGTTTATTAATCCCATACTTCTCTTTGTAGCTTTATCACATATGTTTGTAGCAAAACAATGTAGTATTTAGTTTGCATTATTTGAACCTTATACAAATGGCATAATTCTTCTGAAAAGTGCCTATTTACTTTAAATGATGATTCATACAGGTTGACTAATGCAGCTGAAATCCATTAATTATCAGTTCTGCATTTTGTTCTACCACAGAATACACCATCAGTTCAGGTGGACATTTGAGTTGCTTAAAATTTTTGCAATTACAAACATTACAGATACAAACATTCTTGGTTCACATGTCCAAGAGTTTCTCTTAGGCATGTGCCTAGAAGTGAAAGTTCTGGGTCGTGTGGTTAGCACAAGTCTTTAAATTTACAAGATAATATTGAGTGGTTTTTCAGAGGTTTTATCAACATATTCAGTCTGTCAATTACTGAAAAATATATGTTAAAATATGTGATAGTGAACTTGACAAATTCTACTTGTAGTTTTGTCGTGTGTGTGTGTGTGTGTGCGTGTCTTTATTAAATTCATAGAAGTTCTGAACTCTTACAACTTGCTAGTGACTTCAGACTTCATTAAGTAGTAGTCTTTTGTCTCTCGTAGTGCATTATTTGAACTTTGTCTCTTAAAGTTTACTTGCTGTGCTATTAAGATAGCTTCTTTATCATTCTGTTTGTTGGTATTAACCTCCTGTATCACGTTTTCAACCTTTTACTTCCAACATTTCATGCCCTTATGTGTATCTTGAAAACAGACTGTATTTTTTAATGTAATCTGAAATATTTGCTTTTTAACTGGAAATTTTAATTAATGTACAATTACTGTCATTTCCTCCTTTCCAATCCTATTCCTTTATTTTTTAATTATTTTAATATGCTATTTATTTCTGTCTTCCCTCTTTTCTCTTGCTCAGTTTTGCCAAATGCTTTTCTTATGTTTAATTCAATTCTTTGTTGACTATCTTTACTGTCTTTGTTCATTGATTTTTTTTGCTGTCATCTCCATTATTTCCTTCCTCCTACTTTCTTTAGATTGATGTTGTTATGCTTTTGTTAATATCTTAAGTTGTTTACTTAGTCCACTAATTTTCAACTTTTATTTTTCTCTAATATAAGCATTTAAGGTTAAAGTTTTTCTCAAAACATTACTTTTATTGCCTTCCACAAGTTTTATAAAGTATTATTTTCTTTCATTCCTTAGTATTTATCTCTAATATCCATTATGATTTTCCTTGTTTTATGAGTAGTTTAGAAATTTCTTTTGATTTCCAAATATTAAGAAAATTTTTATTTATCCTTCTGTGTTTAAGCTCTGACTTAATTACATTGTGGTCTGAGGTTTTGGCCAGAACAATAACTTTGAAATTTGATGGAAATTTGCTTCATTGCCCAGTACATAATCAATTTTTATAAATGCCCCATTTATAAAAGCTTGAAAAGAATGTATATTCTTTAATGTTGGATACAGAATTCTGTATATGTCCATTAAATCAAGTTTGTACTTGTCTATTCTAATCTTATAAAAAGTTCACTTATTTTTTGTCTATTTTCCTATCAATAATGGGCAACGGTATGAAATTTCTCACTGTGATGGTGCTGGGTTTGAGTTCACATATATTTTCAGGCTGTTTTATCAGTTGTACATTTATTTAGAATTGTTGCATTTTCCTAGTGAAAGCAAACTTTTCTCATTGTGTTCTGACCTTCTGTATACGTTAGGCTTTTTTGCCTTAAAGTTCTTTTTTTTTTTTTCTGGTATTAATATAGCCACACCAGATTTCTTTCATTAGTAATTGCCTGATAAAACTTTCTCCACCCTTTCACTTTCAACCTTTATGTGTCCTTACGCTTTAGATGTGTTGTTTATAAATAACATTTATCTGAATGATTTATTTCTTTGCAGTCTCTGTCATTCAACTGGTGAGTTAATTTCACTTACATTTATTATAATTATTGACCTATTCGAACTTCTTCCTACTGTATTTTCTATTTTTTATTAGTCTCACTTGTCGCCATCCTTTTTTCCTGTCGTCTTGCTTTTTAATTGAGTTTTTAGTTTCTTTTTTTCTTTAATGCACTTTTTTCTCAGATACTCTTTCTATCCTTTTAGTGATTACCCTTAAGATTTTAACTTGCTTGTTTAACAAAGTCTAACATTAAACTACAACTGAACAATAAAAGGGCTTTAAAACGCATTAGTATCAATCATCTCCTTTCTCAATTTATATACCATTAGACACTATTGTCATTATTTTATTCAGACAATGTTTGAATTGTTCAACAATTTTTTTCTTCTATTTCTGTGATCATTTTTGCTTTTTCTTGAAAACAGTCTTTAGATTTTGGAGGTTTTATGAGAATAAATTTTCTAACAGTAGGCATCCTCTTTTTTTAATCTTCAAATGTCTTTTTTAGAATATATATTTTATATCATTTTTCATTGTAAAAATATTTACATCATTTTTAGTTTCTTTCAGCAGAAGTAGTATTTAGGGTAGCTGGTCCTTAATCCCTGCCAGAAATAGAAAAACGAGTCATAGAAATCTTTAAATATTCATAAAACAGGACCTAAAAAAATGAATTGGAAAATATAGACTTCTTTTATATAGTAATAATTGCCATCTTTCATGTAAAAAGATGATCCACCATTAGTAGAATTCGTGTTTTGAATTAAGATGATTTGTACAGCTCTAGCTCCATTACATACCCTGTTTCAGAGATGGCTGCTGGCACACATTCCTGAGTTGGCAGAGGAAAATTATACCCATGGCCTTGAAACAGAGCCCAGGTAATTGGCCCCATATGATCACTGAAACCATGGCCTTGGCTTCCTCAGCAGCACATACTGACCAACTGTGCCAACCAACAAAGTTGATCACTCTGATGAGTTATTCACACTGAAGGAGAAAAGCTCATTTTTAATTTTAACTTCAACTATAGTAATAATGCATATGTAGAAATATAGCTGATAAATGTAGATAGAGAGGGACTAAATCATAAAAATACCATTTCTATCATCAGTGTAATAACTGACCCAGACAAAGATCATCATTAGTTGCCAAAACCATTGGGTGAAAAGTTTGGGAGTACCAAGATATTCATACAACCTTCCAAATCATTCTACACATTACATATTAAATACAAGATTACTAACCAGGAGGAAATACTTTTAAAGTTCAGGATGTAGGACATTCTACAAGACAATAGGTTTATACTCTTCAAAGAAAAAAGACAGTGTCATTAAAGACAAACAAGAAAACGGCAAGCAGAGTGTTCTGGATTAAGAGACTGAAGTGACATAACAACCAAATGTAATGTAAGAACTCTGATTGGATCTTGCTTTTTTTTTTTTTTTTTTTTTTCACGTGGGCCTCTCACTGTTGTGGCCTCTCCCGTTGCGGAGCACAGGCTCCGGACGCGCAGGCTCAGCGGCCATGGCTCACGGGCCCAGCCGCTCCGCGGCATGGGGGATCTTCCTGGACTGGGGCACGAACCCGTGTCCCCTGCATCAGCAGGCAGACTCTCAACCACCGTGCCACCAGGGAAGCCCCTGACTTTTTAAAAGTAGCTTTAAAAGACATTTTCCCAGTTGAACGTGGATAGCACACTATGTAATATATTGAATGTCAATTTTAGGTGTGAGATTGGCATTGTAGTTATGTAGGAGAATGTTCTTATTCTTAGGATTTACACGCAGAAGTAGTTAAGGGTGAATTGTAGTGAGGGTTGCAAATTAGAATGAGAGAGAGATACAGAGATAAAAAAGGAATGAAATTGGGTCATTTGTAGAGACGTGGATGGATCTAGAGACTGTCATACAGAGTGAAGTAAGTCAGAAAGAGAAAAACAAATACTGTATATTAACGCGTATATGTGGAACCTAGAAAAATGGTACAGATGAACCGGTCTGCAGGGCAGAAATAGAGACACAGTAGAGAACAAACATTTGGACACCAAGGGGGGAAAGTGGTGGTGGTGGCGGGGGTGTGATGGTGTGATGAATTGGGAGTTTGGGATTTACATGTATACACTAATATGTATGAAATAGATAACTAATAAGAACCTGCTGTATATAAAATAAAATTCAAAAAAACATTAATTCAAGGACACTTAGCTGAGAATTCAAAAGAATAATACAGCAAATTAATGTATTATTGAGGGTCTGTGAAACTATATTCAGGTTTCAAAATGTGGTTTAGTACACTGATGCAATAGACTCCTGATAATTAAATTGTGTTAATATTAAATATCTCTCAGAGTAGTTCAAGTTAGAAGCCAATTGTAGTACCAATGGATTAGGGAAATAATATTTTCCCCAAACCAAAAATCAATTTCTGGCCAGTCTGGATTATTGAATAATTTCATGCTAAAGACATTGTTAGCTAAGAAAGTTGTGTTTTAGCATACACTTTATGCCTTCTTGGAAGAACTTGAGAATTTTAAGGTTGATTACAAGATTAATTTTTACCCAATATATAGGCAATATGTTAGGGACCATAAAAGCTATCAGGGTAAATAAAGATTTTACAAACATACAATATTGTGAAAGATACTGAGCTGCATGAGCTGTCTGTATATTTTGGAGATTAATCCTTTGTCCATTGTTTCATTTGCAAATATTTTCTCCCATTCTGAGTGTTGTCTTTTCATCTTGTTTATGGTTTCCTTTGCTGTGAAAAAGCTTTTAAGTTTAATTAGGTCCCATTTGTTTTTATTTTCATTACTCTAGGAGGTGGGTCAAAAAAGATCTTGCTGTGGGCTTCCCTGGTGGCGCAGTGGTTGAGAGTCTGCCTGCCAATGCAGGGGACATGGGTTCGTGCCCCGGTCCGGGAAGATCCCACATGCCGTGGAGCAGCTAGGCCCTTGAGCCATGGCCGCTGAGCCTGCACATCCAGGGCCTATGCTCCGCAACAGGCGAGGCCACAACAGTGAGGGTCCCGCATACCACAAAAAAAAAAAAAAAAAAGATCTTGCTCTGGTTTAGGTCAAAGAGTGTTTTCCCTATGTCTTCCTCTAAGAGTTTTATAGTGTCTGGTCTTACATTTAGGTCTTTAATCCATTTTGAGTTTATCTTTGTGCATGGTGTTAGGGAGTGTTCTAATTTCATTCTTTTACATGTAGCCGCCCAGTTTTCCCAGCACCACTTATTGAAGAGGCTGTCTTTTCTCCATTTTATGTTCTTGCCTCCTTCATCATAAATTAGGTGGCCATATGTGCATGGGTTTATCTCTGGGCTTTCTATCCTGTACAATTGATCTATATTTCTGGTTTTGTGCTAGTACCATACTGTCTTGATTACTGTAGCTTTGTAGTACAGTTTGAAATCCGGGAGCCTAATTCCTCCAGCTCCTTTTTCTTTCTCAAGATTGCTTTGGCAATTTGGGGTCTTTTGTGTTTCCAAATGCCTTGTAAAATTTTTTGTTCTAATTCTGTGAAGAATGCTACTGGTAATTTGATAGGGATTGCATTGAATCTGTAGATTGCTTCAGGTAGTATAGTCATTTTCGCAATGTTGATTCTTCCAATCCAAGAACATGGTATATTTCTCCATCTGTTTATGTCATCTTTGATTTCTTTCATCAGTGTTTTATAGTTTTCTGAGTACAAGTCTTTCGCCTCCTTAGGTAGGTTTGTTCCTAAGTATTTTATTCTTTTTGTTTGTTTCCATTATCAAAAAATCTAGAAACAATAAATGCTGGAAAGGGTGTGGTGAAAAGGGAACCCTCCAGTACTGTTGGTGGGAACATAAATTGAAACAACCACTATGGAGAACAGTATGAAGGTCCCTTAAAAAACTAAAAATAGAAGTACCATATGACACAGCAATCCCACTACTGGGCAAATACCCTGAGAAAACCATAATTCAAAAAGAGACGTGTACCAAAATGTTCATTGCAGCACTATTTACAATAGCTAGGACATGGAAGCAATCTAAATGTCCACTGACAGATGAATGGATAAAGCAGATGTGGCACATATGTACAATGGAATATTACTCAGCCATAAAGAGAAGTGAAATTGAGTTATTTGTAATGAGGTGGATGGACCTAGAGTCTGTCATACAGAGTGAAGTAAGTCAGAAAGAGAAAGACAAATACCGTATGCTAACACATATATATGGAATCTAAAAAAAGTACTGATGAACCTAGTGACAGGGCAGGAATAAAGATGGAGACATAGAGAATGCACTTGAGGATACGGGGGCGAGGGGGAAGCTGGGGCAAAGCGAGAGGAGCATTGACATATATACACTACCAAATGTAAAAAAGTTAGCTATTGGGAAGCAGCCGCATAGCACAGGGAGATCAGCTCAGTGCTCTGTGATGACCTAGAGGGGTGGGATACGGAGGGTGGGAGGGAGCTCAAGAGGGAGGGGATGTGGGGATGTATGTATGCACATGGCTGATTCACTCTGTTGTGTGACAGAGGCTAGTGCAGTATTGTGAAGCAGTTGTACTCCAATAAAGATCTATTAAATAAATTAATTAAACACATAGCCAACCAGTCTGAGAAAAGGCAAAACAATATTGTGAAAGAATGAGGTGGTTACAAGGGAAATTATGAAATGTAATGCAAATTTAAATGTGTCAATTTCTCATTTTGTAAATTCTTTCTCATTTGCATTAAATATAAACATAAAATAAGTCATTCCTTTAACCATCAAAAAAAAAAAAAAAACCAGAAAAAAAAGCTGTAGTGGTTAAAACAGCTGATGCTTTAAACAATATACAAAAAAATGTACCATTTGGGTATACAACTTGAAAATATAAAACCTTAAACAAGTAATCTTGCCTAAACATTGAATTAGTTACATAATAAAGAAAAAACAATTATTTCACCAAGTGATAATTTATTTGTAACACTTCTTAAATGGTCTGTGGAGACCCTTACTCAAGGCTCAAAAAGAACACTTTATCTACCAAATGCCTAAATTACCTAAGGAACTTTTGATTTTGTTAATATTTATAGGGTTGAAGATTTGTCTTATTAATTAACACTTTTATCATCAAGAACTTCTTCCTTCTGTTTACACAAGTTATCCCTTGTTATGTTTAATACCATTTTTCTTGTTTAAACTGGAGTCAAAGTATGTACTGATAGAGTACAGGCATACCAATAAACTCCAAGTTATTTCAGCTTGCTCTAAAAGGACTCATCTTGCATACTGTTTTCTTGCTTCTCTATGTCTTTCTTGCAATGGAATGACTGGTAGAGCTGGAAAGAACCTTTAGATTATATAGTTCAGTGGTTTTCAATATGAGCTGTGAGAAGCCTTCATGATTTTCATAGACATATATCTTCTCTGTCTCCCATCCAGCAACCCAGAAAGCTTCCCATTTATGAAAACTTGAGGTCTACATTTGAGGCTCATGTACTTGGTTATTCCATTTTATGTAGTTCTTAATCTTTTCTATATTTTTTTCCCACTATGGACGATTAACGCCATAGTTTCTGAAAAAGCCATCAAATTTATAGACTGTAAAATCTGACATATGAATAGTCCCCCCAGATTTACAGTTTTCAAATGACATGCCGACCAAAAAGTAATTACAGTAAAATTTATTTGTAATTTATGTCCCAGATGTTGCAGTTTGGGTAAAAAGAACAAGATTAAAAGGAAAGATCATCAAAACAGAAAATTATAGCTCTGTTGCTTATAAGAAAGGTTTCACAAGAGTAATAACTCATTTTTAAAACATAGTTTTCTAATTGTTTTTATTTTATTTTAATTAATTTTGAACAAATAGTACAATCACAAAGTTCAAAAATCAAAAAAGTATGAAAATGTCCACAGTGACAGCCACTCTCCCAACCTGGCCCTCTGTCTATCCAGCCCCTTCCACAACTTCAAACAGGGTAACTGCCATTATTGCATTTGTGTTTGTGTGTCCTTCCAAAAAATATTAATATACACAAAAACCAAATACCAGTATGTATTTATCTATTCCCTTCCATTTTGCACACATGTAAATATCCTATACTTGCTGGTCAGAAACGTGGTTTGTTTGGGGTTTTTGCTTAATATACCTTGAACTATTTATTGAACCTGTCACCTGGTATGTGCTAGACACCCTTACAGGAAGCTATAAGTGAATTACGCAAATATTCTACTTCTAATTTTCATTACAGTATTCTTCTAGAAATTGTCATAAACTAAGTCATCATTGATTGGACCACATTCCTCCATATGAACAACACTGTAATTGGGGGATTGCATCCCTGACCAAGGACCAACATCAAATAAATTACAGCTATGACCAAAATATATAATTAGGTCATATTATTAAGTCAAAGATAGAAAGAGAATTTTAAATTAGTGTTAGTTAATACTTCCCCCAAATGATAAATTATACGCATATAAATACAAATTTCCAAATGATTATATAAGCCTCAGTGCATGTAAACAGCTGTATATATACTTTAACCATAAATTTTACCTATCTAAAACTATGCTCATGACAAACACATTTGATGATATTTTTCTTGTCTTTTTAGCTTTTTTAAGGGTGATGTGTTTTGGGAGGCATGATTTTGATGACCAAATCCTCCTTTTCATAAAGTCACGTTTTTTTTCCCTTGGTAATGTCTTGTAACATGCAGAAGAATTCAAATGGTATCATTTCACTGATACCATTCTTTTCAAAAATAATCATTGAAGCATATACATATTTGAAGTCTTTTCAATAAGGCCTTTAGTTTACAAGTTTATAGAAACTCCCTCAAACGGATCCTTTTGTTCTTCTTTTCCTTTGTCTTTATCCCCTGAATAATATCAATGAGAGCTTTAATGGGAAAATGGAGTCCCATGAAAGTCTCCTGGGCAGAGGATGTGAAAGGAGTGGGGCCTTTGCCAAGATCACCTGCTTTGCCAAGAGCAGAGGAGGGGAAGTGGCAGGGGAGCTTCGTGACTTGCAGTGTGAAAGGGGCCTTTCTCTCCATTTTTTTAAACTGCCTGAATCACTGTGTAGCATCTTGACCTCGGAGGAAACGTTCAAGTAAATAGACAAATACGGATGAGTCATAAATGAAAGACTTTGGCAAAAGAAAATCAATGAAGTTGTAATTAGCAGGAATTGCTTGTTTTAAATCTGATTCTTGGCCACAAGTTTCTGATAGTATTACTTTTGTCATTTCTGTTTAAAAAAATACAGTCTCTTATCTAAAGACATGGCAACATTAATTGTCACTCAGTAATAGCCATTTTTAAGGGAAGTATACTTGATTCGCAATGTTGTATTAGTTTCTGATGTACAGCAAAGTGATTCAGTCATACATATATATATATTCTTTTTCTGTTCTTTTCCATTATGGTTTACTATTGGATATTGAACACAGTTTCCTGTGGTACACAAGGACCTTTATCTATTTTATACATCGTGGTTTGTATCTGCTAATCCCAAATTCCTAATTTATCCCTCCTCCACCCCCTTTCCCCTTTGGTAACCTTAAGTTTGTTTTCTATGTCTGTGAGTGTGTTTCTGTTTCATAAATAAGTTCATTTGTGTCACATTTTATTTTTGTTTTTGTTTTGTTTTTTTTGCGGTACGCGGGCCTCACTGTTGTGGCCTCTCCCGTTGCGGAGCACAGGCTCCGGACGCGCAGGCTCAGTGGCCATGGCTCACGGGCCCAGCCGCTCCGCGGCATGTGGGTTCTTCCCGGACCGGGTCACGAACCCGTGTCCCCTGCATCGGCAGGCGGACTCTCAACCACTGCGCCACCAGGGAAGCCCCATTTGTGTCATATTTTAGATTCCACATATAAGTGATACCATATGGTATTTGTCTTTGTCTGACTTACTTCACTTAGTATGATATTCTCTAGGTCTATCCATGTTGCTGCAAATGGCATTATTTCAAGAATAACCATCTTGATTTAATGATTTTAAATGCGGCATGAGGTGACTGTTAGTGCTGTGTAGATGTTCCCCACAACAAGGGTCTTAAGAAAATGTTCTCATTTGATGTACTCCCATACCCCTTTCCTCTCCTCTTACCCATCAGCTTGCAGACCCTGCTTTACAAAAGTCTCAGTATCTTCACACTTTTTCTGCCCCCCCCCAAGCTCTTTACCTAGGACCACCCTCCCCCTGAATGTTAAGAGGCTCCAAGACAGCCAACCTATTTCCCAATATCCAATCATAACCACCCTTCTCCTGAAAAAGCTCATGATTTGGGAGTGATGAGTACTGACTGGAGAACTCAGAGCTGTCAAGAATGTAGAAGGTGGAGCAAGTGGATGAATCAAAAGGAAGAATGTCAATAGGATTTATACCTGCATTATTCCTACAATTACATGCTACCAGTGGCTGTAAAACACACCAGTGAATTTGGTTGCAAGTTGAGTTCCTGACACAAAAGTTGAATGGGTGCTGATGGCCATAATAGTGGCGGTAAACTTGAGTTCCTGGCACTTTATCCTCATTGGGACCGTGGCACAAAGGTAGTCTCTTCATTGTGCCAGTTCTGAAGATAAGTATTGAGTGTTGTTCCTAGATACATAGCCTTGCATCTGATTCTCAAACCCTCTCAAAGATTCTCTGTAATACTATTCTATACATCGGTGGTTTTGGTAAACTATCCAAGATGGATTCTATTGTTTGCAACTAAAACCTCTGACTAATGAATTCTACTTCACAGAGTTGTGAAACTCAAATGAGACCTAACAGATCATTAATTAACATTGGCTGATATTATGATAAACTTTTAAACCTGTGTTCAAAACAAAGGATAATATTTAGTTGTACTAAGCACAGTTGACTCTATTTTAGTTTGATAGCTTCTTTGAACAGCACCTTCTATAGAATTTATGGGCATTTGAGAAGAGTGAACAGTAGCTAGATATATATTACATTATTGATTTTACTGTGAAGATTCTAACCTAAAAGATATTTAAAACCCTTTGCTAAAGCAAATTCCTAATCAAAGTAATTTTCATCCTGGATTTATTAGTACTCAGCAATCCTTGCAGTGTTAACCCAGCTGAGTCTCTGAGACACAAGACTCTGAGGACCTTAAGGGCAGACACCATGTACCCCTCATTATTGTACCAACACTGGGCCTAAAATAGAGTAGATAATAAATGTTCATTCGAATAAACCAAATTATAACCAGAAGGCCAGTAACCTGAACATGGTACCAATTTCATTCTCTTTGAGTAGAGGCATTCCATGTATGTGTGAAAAAGCTCCCACCAGTCAGTTGGTGTTTCACTTTCCTTGTAGACATTTTAAAAATTCCAAATTAATGAGTAACCTCTCTAATTGTATATAATATAAAAACCCTGGACAGGATATCTCTATTAGTTTACTGAAAAAGAAATTTCTTTTAAGCCAAACAATACCTAAAGGTATCCCTCTCCCTTAGGGCTAATTAAGAGGTAATTATACATGTGTAAAACATGCAGCCACTAAAGAACAAAATCTTTATGTGTGGACCATTATTGTTAGCATCTACCCGGACATACCATCAAGAAGGCAGAAATGTCCTTGCAATCATTACTTAAAAATCAAGTTTATTTCTCCTGGGTTAATAGGGATGATTCAAGTGACAAGGCTAACTAACTAGGAGAGAGAGGAATTCTGACTCATCTGTGACATGACCATCCCTTAGATAATAATTCTTGTTCCAAGGGACCTCTGTGCAAATTTACAGAAGTGCATTTGGATACAATTCTGACTAGATGCTCCATGCTGATCTCAACCATAAAACCAGCAAGTCATTGAGTTGGGATATATTATGATTCTCTCTTCTCCAACGCCCCCAGTTAGTCATAGAAACTGATCCAAAAGTAAAGGGCCATCCTACATAGATCTTGGTGAAGTACCTTATTTTAAAGATTGTTTGATCTGATCATGAAGAGGAAGAAAGCTTAACTTTATCTCAAACTTTTATCTTTAGAATTTTTTTACAAGAGAATTACAGTTCTTAGCATACATCCAGGATATGTAAACACTTGCTATCTTTAACATCTCAAATTACAGGAGGCTTCTGGTGTTTACTTCCATTAGGCATCCAGCAGGATGCAGAATATTTCTGACTAAACTCCTCGGAGAATGGAATACTTTATATTTAAAAATAATGATTTGGATTTTTTTTTTTCCCTTGGAAGAGATAAAGTCTAAAAGGAGAGGGTTTTTTTGAAATAAATAAAATCATATAAGTGAATACAGATCAGGTCCCAAATGAGACATTACCAACTGCTATAGACAATGAGTCCTCCCAAAATTCACATGTTGAAACCTAATCTTCACTGTGATGGTATTTAGAGGTGGGGCCTTTGGGAGGTGATTAGGTCATGAAGGCAGAGCCCCCATGAATGGGATTAGTGCTCTTATGGAAGAGGCCCCAGAATGTTGCCTCACTCCTTCCTTCTGCCATGTGAGGCCCCAGGGAGAAGATGATCATCTATGAAGCAGAAGGCACGTCCTTATCAGACTTCGAATCTGCCAGCACCTTGAGGTTGAACTTCCAAACACCAGAACTGGTAGATGTAGTTTTTTGTTTTTTTTTTTTAACATCTTCATTGGAGTATAATTGCTTTACAATGGTGTGTTAGTTTCTGCTGTATAACAAAGTGAATCAGCTATATGCATACGTATATCCCCATATCCTCTTCCTCTTGCGTCTCCCTCCTACCATCCCTATCCCACCCCTCTAGGTGGTCCCGAAGCACCGAGCTGACCTCCCTGTGCCATGCAGCTGCTTCCCACTATCTATTTTACATTTGGTAGTGTATATATGTCCATGCTGCTCTCTCATTTCATCCCAGCTTACCCTCCCCACCCCCAGCCGTGTCCTCAAGTCCATTCTCTACGTCTGTGTCTTTATTCCTGGCCTGTCCCTAGGTTCATCAGAACCTTTTTTTTTTTTTTTAGATTCCATATATAAGACATAGATTTTTATTGTTTATAAGCTACCCGGTCTGTGGTATTCTATTATAGCAGCCCAAACTGACTAAGATACTGGTCTAGTATCTTTTCCTTATAAACTCAAAGTTTTTTGGACAAATAAAGGGATACGTAACTGTAACACAGTTGAGAGATGAACTAAAGGCTTGGGTGAGAACTCCCTCCTTAATATGCTACTAAAAATTGATTGGAGTTGGCAGGCTTCTTTTTAAAACCAGAACCAATCCCAGGGAAGGCTCAAAACGATTAAACATTCACAGTGCAGTGCAAATTATTGTACTGCCTTTACTCTAAAAATGCTAATATTTTTTCATATTTTGAACTTTTAAAATCAGGGCACAGTTATAGTTCGTATGTACTTTTAATAAGTAGTGGTTTTCTTTTCTCCAACAACAATGCTTCAACTGCCTCCCCACCAGGTAAAGAGAACTAAGCACCAAACTCTTCCCATTGCTCATAACTGAAGCACAGGTCTGGTGCATTTGACTGGTGAATCCCAGGTGTATCCTAGGTACCAGGAAGGCCGCTGGGGATTTTGGTTCTGACTTCTGGCCTAGTGAGACCAGCCTCACAACCTGAGGACTTTCGCAAATACAGAAAGACTAAAGAGAAGATGATGGGTAAGCACAAATATGACAAATGTCCAATAAATAGTGATAGGGCAGGACTAACTGTACAGTCATCGTTCAGAGAGATTATGTGAAGTAACTAAGATCACAACCAGGGTACGGCAGACTTCCCAGGACATTCCTTTCCTGACTGAACATCAAAACATCCCAAATGAATTCTTCTAAAGGGAACATACACACACTCGATAGCCAAATGTTAACACTTAGAGGCGAAACTGATTTCAGATCCAGTAACTGTGCTCTAACCCAAAGGCAGAGAAAACTGTCAGTGTCTGAGGATGTCACCCCAATTACACGTGACACCACTGCAACATCTCAACCTCTCCCGAAGCCTGCGAGACAGGGGTCTGAGGTGTTGGATAGAGGAAGGATTTTGAACTATAGTCCGTTGGATGTTTCTGACAGCTTGTGGCATATTTGGTAATTGTGGACACTCAGACCTCAGTATTAGTGCGTATGGGAATTTTATGTGCTCTACTTAAAACGTGAATTGCAAATGGGCAGGAATCCCATGTTCACACCATTCCAACAGGCACGGGCTATATAATTCTTCCTTGGCAGAGAAGAAAAAAATAAAGCCTCTCTCAGCTGTCACTTATTCTACTTTCCATCCCTTTTTCCTTGTGTCCCAGTTTGCAGGTCTGTTTTTGCAGAACCATTTTGAAAACTGACAACAACAACAAAGCATGCCAGTGACTGATATGACGAGAGAGGGTTTCCATACTGCTGCAGGCTTTGTTTGTGCCCTGACACATACAGGCACCTGTTGTGCACGAGCATTGAATCATAAGATCTCAGAGGTAGAACAGCCCTCAAAACAATAGAAGTCAGCTACATTCTGTCAGATAAGTAAGGCTGAGAAAATATGAAAGTAGATTTGGAGTCTCTTCTGTTCATCAGATATGGCTACAATTGTTGTCTAAATGACTTAAATGGCAAATGTATTTTTCATCCACAGCAGAGGCCTGGAATATAAAATACAAGTTAATTTTTTTAAAATCTCTAATAAATATCGCTAAAACTAAAAAAGGGTACTTTCAGTCATGTCGTAACTAAGGAGGCACAGGGACTTTAAAGGGCTTTGATGCTGAGATTCTAAATGCAGACTTATGGGTATCTAAGTCAAATCCCTCTTAATAACACAGCGAAGAGGACTGGTCCATATTATGCAGAATGGCTGTTTTGTTCATCTCTCCTGGCTATGCATCAATGCAGTACAATTATAATGAAACTAAACCGGAGTCTAGAAATAATTCTTAGATAACTATCCATGACCATCAGTGTCAAATCTCCTGCAAAAGTTACTCCTTGTTGTCCCAGCAGGTGCATCTAAAAGTATAAAAACTGTGGAGTGAACAAGCACTAAAGATGCTAAAAAAGAAAAGCATTCAATTACCTGTGATTTAAGTAACTACAGGTTACTTAATTTTCTAAAACTATTGGATTTCTTTTCAATCTAACAGATTCTTTTTAAAAACACAAAACTAATAGAATTCAAAATGTTTGATATAAATTTTAAAAATAAACTGAGTTGCATCCAGGCATCAAATGTGGCCTCATTATTCTGACCCCATGAAAAACAGCTGTAGATTAAACTGGAATATTAAGATTGCCACCAAGAAGTCATTGTTCTTAGACATCTTGAAAAGTCTGTTTCCTTTGTGCCCTCCACTTCTGTCAGTTCTTTAATCTACCCTAGATTTTTTATTTCATTATAGGCACCCCACACTGAAAAATAACAGTGGCAATAATTTATTGAAAAATTTAGGAAGTTCAAAAGTGAAGTAAAACAGTAGATAAGAAGGGAAAGTACTATCGCTATTCTACCTATAGGTAATTTGATTTAACCTCTGTTTTGTTTTTTTGTTTTTTTCCAGCAGAAATGGTACTAGATGCCTGGGCACAGTCCATAAAATGTCTTTAAAATTTGTGAGTAGAATCATCTGCAAATACATGCAGCCTTTCCACGAGTCCTAAAATTTGAGGTAACACAAACTGATCTTTTGCTATGACCACCTTCTTTAAATTCACTGGCAAAGGAGTGAATTGTAAATGTCTTGCGGTTAAGGAAGCCTTTTTATTATCGTTATTTTTCTTTTGGTTAAAAAAAAAAAAATCCCACACTTCACAAAGAACTCAGGATGGGGACTTGAGCTGGAGAAAGAACATAGATTATGCCCATTATCACTTGCTTATTAAAATGGAATAACACTGAGAGCTAAGCCAAAGAAGCAAAGAACTCCCAACCACCATTGTTTGTTTTTTTTTTTTCCTACAGCATTTCTAATGTTCTTACATTTCATTTTCGTGTCCTTATTTTACCTTTTGGTCATTAAAAATATTGGGCTAAACCCCACTGGTAAACCACAGTCTAGGCTTTGTGCCACTGAAAGATTTAATAGAAAGAAAATATCTTACTCATAGTAGAAAAGAAAATCGTCTTTACCCTTATTTATTCTATGGAAATACTACTAGTAAGTTGTAAAGATTTTACAACCAATGAAGAACAAATAACTGCACTAGATGAAGTTCAGAACACAAATAGTGGAAGAATACACAACCAAGGACTTAACAGTAGTTACCTCTGGGTGGAGACAATAGGTATTTTTACTTTTTATTAGTAGAAATTTCTAATTTTTCAACAAAAGGCATATATTGCTTATGTAAAAAGAATAAACAATAAAAGCCACGTTTAATTTGAAAAACACACAGCCAGACCTTAGTCCACAACAGAAGAGAATAGGGGTCCCTATTCTCTTACTCAATCCTATGGTTTTACAGGATGATCAGGATTTAGGAGAAATTTCACAAATATAATAGATCAGCTGGAAGTAAATACAGTGCAGTGCTTAAAGGCATGGGTTTTGAGGTCAGATAGACTTATTTTGGAACTGTACCTCTGCTTCTTACTCTGTGTTTAATTAGGTTTCCTAAGCTCTCTCAACTTTGGTCTTCTGCACCATACAAAGGAACTAATGATACCTACATACAGTTCAAGGTTGCTGTGAGGATTAAATGAGGAAATATAGAACAAGGACTACAACATAATTCAGGCTTAATAAATAATTTTTTAAAATGTAATAATAATAGCAATAACAACCATAACGTTCTCTAAAATGTATAGTCCGTACTGTGTATCAGGCCCTATTCTGAGTGCATTCACAGTGTACCTCATGGAATCATAACAACTTAATACGAAGTAAGTCATGCTATTTTCCCATCTTATACTTGAGGGAACCAAGATGCACAGAGACCCAAAGTCCCACGTTCATACCACCATGTTGCACAGTGTCTCTTTAAGAGTATCTTTTTTGGTAGAGGATAATAATAATTTATATTTATTGAGTTAGTCATAGGAATCATTTTGGATAATGTGTATAGTATTTTAGAAGCTCAGAAGTTTAGAAATCTTATTCTAAACTTTATGTTAATTGAAACATACCTCAAAGACTATCACTGATTAGGGGTAATAAAAAGGGAAGTTAATTGGAAAGTCTGAAGTTGTGATCGATCCCCTGGAGCATATGTTGGCTTTTTATCTGAGAGCATTTGGGAGTGGGGTTTGTCCTAATTAAGGAAACTAAGCATCTCAGGAGCTATTCCACGGTCCCTCCCTGTGGCATGGCAGGAGACCAGCATTATTTTAACCTTAGTTCCTAAAGAAGTTTCTTTTTTCTTTTCAGAGTCCCAGAATGCTTCAACAGACTTAATAGCGGTTCCTCTTACAAGAGATATAGTGAGAAAGATCGATAATATGCCTTCCAGGAAAATCCGTTTTTCTTGAGGATAAATGAGTGTTCTGTTTTCTTTAGAATTTTCACTTTCCCTTTTCTAAGAATAAATAACCCCTCACATAATATTCTAAATCATGATCCTCAAGCTTTCTCTCTCAAATTCTTGTGAAACATTAAAGAAAACAATCCTATCATATACAAAAAACTTAAGTGAGATAGCTTTTACTGTGAATACACAGAACTAGATTATTTTTCTTGGATTGTATGAGGACTACTCTTATCCTTCATATCAAGTGGGTGCATTTATCTGCTGCTTCTCCCTATGACGCAGAACCAAATTTCAAGTTTTCTGGAAATATATATAATTTACTTACGAGGGCCTCAGGACAAATTGTATCCACATCTGAGAGCGGTATACTATTGATGATCACTTATGGCAAGAGGTTCTTTTATAAATTGCAAAACATTAATGCTTTGTTTTCATTTACTCCTCTCTCTTGGCATCTAGATGGTGATTGAATTCATAAGCTATTCCACCCTCTGGGCAAGCTTCATGCTGATTTATAAGGTGTGGAACTTTTCATCAGTTCTGTGCTTTAGGATGTTATTAATCAAAATCTAGAAGGAGATGGCTTAGACTAAGGCCAGAACTCCTAGACTCTAGTTGTAACTCTGCCACTATCAAGGTTATTAGCCTTGGATGAGTTTACATCTCTGGGCCTCAGGTTTTTCAACTGCAAAATAAAAAACAAACCGATGATTTTCCATGGGCCATTTCCAGTTCTAAAATTCTATGGTTTTTAAGAGATGTTTAGTTTTAAGTCTTTCAGTTCATAAAATGAGACAATTGGAAAGCCATCCTGACTCACCAAAGGGATGTAAACATTAAATTTTAACTATTCCGAACACAATAGTCACACATTATCAGTAATGATTATTTGTTTTTATGCATATTTCCCTAAACGTATTGCCTAGAAAAATATTGATTATCTATATAAGTGCCTGAGGGCAATACGTTATTCAGGTGGACACACATCGAACATTCTATTTATGCTGCATAAATTGTAAAAGGAAACCATTTCTTAGCCTCTGCCTTTACCAACCTTTCATTTTTAATTAATCAAGTGGTCATTCATTCAGTAAACATTCCATAAGCATTTCTTGAGCGTTTATGTGTCATGTGATGTATAGCAGACATTTTTCTATTTACATTATCTATTTAATGTGCCCAGAAATTCTGAGGGGTAGAAAACTGAGTATCAGATAAGTTAAGTTTGGTTCAAAGATGAAGAGCTGATAAATGGTAGGGCCAGAATCTGGACCCAAATTTGTTGGACGTGTGCTAAATATTCTTGTTTGCCCTCCAGACCCATTCTCTATTCTTTCCACCCTGCCCCCATCCAGGAGGCTGACCTGTATGATTATATCAGTGTGCCAACAGGGAAGCTGGAAAGACATACTAGGGAAAGAAGGGAATGAGGACAGATGAGGTCTTTATGTCCTTGCCTCCTTCCCTTCCGGTTCACGTAGGGCTGGCTATGCCCCTTCCCCACACAATTCTTCCTTCCAGGTTATGACCATACTCCTTATCCTACTGGGTCGAGTCATGGTAACAGATCTAAGGTACTGCACTTCACTTACGGTCTCCTATGTTCTGCCCTTGCCTTGGGAAATTGTCCCTTTTTAAACCCTTCTCAGATCATTCTAACGTGAATGTACTATCTCGTTTTTGCTGGGATCCTAACACAGTTACCAAATCTCTTTTTACCATGCCGTGCCATTTCACAGGTTAGGATGTAACAACCGCGTGAGTTAATCAAGGATTTGAGACCAGATAGCCTCCAATAGTGGCAAGAAGAGCTAGGATTTGAAAGACACTACTGTTGTTCTGTTTCTGTATTTCTCTTTTCAATTCACACTTACAATGAAATCAGCAAAGATATAGGACTCAAGGATGACTGATACTCTGGTTTTGCCCCAACATGTTTTGTGTCAGAACAATGCAAACAAACAAATCTAACCCACAGTAGGATTGAATAACAGACCCACTATGAGCTCCAGCCATTAAAGGAAAATATCCTTGACAAGCTATCCTTTCAACTGCCCACACTTCAAGACAGGGTATAGGGTTAAGTTTGAAAGAGAATTACAATAAAGGAGGGAGGATGTGGCATCACAAAAGAAACACACTAACTCAATTTACATTGCCTGGAGGTTGACATTAACTCTATAATTTTTTTGTCTCAGAATCTCCTCAATCTGAAAAAATGCAGTGGGAAGAATTCCTACTGATTCTACCAAACAGGCAGAATTCAAGGACTATCGGTGTGCTTACATACTAGCTGAGGAAGATACCTACACACCAACCTCCTTGTTTGAGTCCATTGGGAAATGAGCCAGGAAGTGCTAGAATTTCTTGGCCTGAAGGAAACAAGGGCTGATTAATCTAAATGTTGGTGCAGGAATGGAAAAGACATGCTTAAGCACTGAAAAAGTACATCCCTAGCTTGTGCATCCCTAGCTTGTGAGCTTTTGATCTGGGATTTTAAGTCTCGGTTTCTAGGACTCTGTGGAACCACTGAAATGTTTGAAAAAGCGTTTGACTAGAGAGAGACTCCGTGGCATTAACCAGAGCCTCAAAGAGGCCTAAGAACCAAAGTTAATAGGGGGAAATGGGCCATACGTCTGCTTCACTGGCTAGATCAAGGAATACAGATTAGTAGACAGGATTACTTAGATATTTCTCTGATTCCATCTACTCATCAGGCAACCCTCTAATTTTTGCTTTAATTTCCCACATAGAGGTTTGGAAAGATACATACGTTAACGTCAATTATTGCTTTGGCTAAAAATCTCTCACGGATCTGAAATAAATCCTCTAGGTCCTTTTTCTCAAAGCTTGAATTTCCCTGAGTAAGTTATTAATTGAATTTCCAGACCTACTGGACTGAAGGAGTGAATCCAGGAACAATAAAAACAGCAAAATGAACCTCTGATGTCTTTGAGACCTGTTCTGACCACGAACCGTGACCCTACAACCACAGAGCCTCTCACCACCACAGGATGAACCTGGAGTTTTAATATGTCAACAATGAATCTCAAAGAAGCTCACATATGCTGGTACATTTTTCCTTATATATTTATTACTGTTTTCTCACCGGGGAACCAGCAACGAGAGATTTAGTGACTATAAACTTTTATTCACCTGAAAAACAGAGGTCCTGAGGAATAACGTTTGTTTAGAACGAACAAGGTACTAACTGCTCCTTTCTATCTAGATCAGTGGACTTCATGTTTTGTGCTATGTGGTAGGATGTAATGATGTATTTGGTCAGCTTTGTCCCCAAAGAGGTATTGATGTGATTTTTAAGAAGTTATATTCTTCTATTATTATGTTCATGTAAAAGAATTCTCTCTTCAAAGGAAACGTTCTAGAAAGAAATCCATTCCAGTGCTGTGATTAATGTCCTTCACCAAATGCAGGAAAGAGAGTTAAGGCTGTAACTCCAATTCTCTTATGCATTCTGGAAAAGATTTCCTATCTCTAGCTCCTATCACAAGATGCTCAGGAGAGCTGCCTTTTAGCACCATTAACACCCAAAAAGGGTACTCTTTCCACAGTCCCCTCTACAGGCCCCAAACTCTCTCAAACTCATCACCCACGACTTCCAAGGCATTAGTCACTTATTGATCTTTATCATCCTTGAGCTGCCTCTACCAAACATTTCTATCTCCTCGGTCACTGTTTAACTGCTGAAATTATTCTCTCTCGGCTCTTCATATCTCTCTGCTCCTTCTCTCTCATCTCCATCACTGACTGCTCAGTGCCTCAGCCCTCCTCTTAAATGTTGTGTTCTCCAAGGTTCCACCCTGGATAATTTTCTCACGGAGAAATCTCCTTCAGCACTTCTATGTGGCAACACGTCAGTATCTTCACACCAGGCCGCTCAGCTGAATACCTAGATCCAGGGCACCTAAATACCAGCCAGTCACCCCTGTGCAGTTCCTTCAGACTTACCTGCCCAAAATGCAATTCATCCTCCTCCTCCCTTTCCCCCTGGTCAAACTTGTTCCTTCTTCCGTAATCCTTCTTTAGCTTCATAGTGACACCACCTACCCAGGCATTCAAGTCAGAGGTGACTAAGTCTCTCTTGAGACCTTTATGCAACTAATAATATTTGAGCTTCACCCATGAACAAATAGAAACGTACCAGTTTGAAAAGAGTGTGAAAGAATTCCAAGAGTGAAACAAGATTTTCAAAATGTCATTGAGTTGGGCGTTTTTCTTTATGTATTCTTTAATATAAAGTTCATTTTAAGAAATAAAGGGCAAAGGTGGGGGGAAAGTCACTGAGTCATGAAACAGCATGACGTGCTGTTGAGAGGCTGATAAGAAACCATAGTTGGCTGGATTATAGAGAATACAGTAGAAGTTGGCAGGAGATGAAATAGAAGTAAATCGGGATCAGACTGTAAAGGATCTTGTGTATCAAGCTAAGGCTCTGTATTTTATTCTATAAGCAATAGGAGGTCTCCTCTGATCCTCAGAGAACTATCTTTTTTAGCAACACCTTGTAGCTTTCACGTCGCCTCTGGTGGCTTCCAAATTTTCATCAGATCTGTCCTGAGCCATTCTTGGGAAACTTATAACTCTCAAAGAATCATTCAGTATTTGTTACTCAAGGTTCATGGGAGCTACAATGGCATAGTACCTTATAATCTTACAATCTTCTAAATAAGAACACTGTAGTGAACATTTATTGTGTTCAATAACTATCAACCATTTCCCCATCTTTTGGAAACACAGACTCAGCTTTCCTTTGAGGATCATCTCTCTTCCACTGAAGTCTCTGTGCTTCAAGTGGAGGTGACTCTTCGTCCAGCTTCTGCACCCTTCCCCCCCACCAACTGGGCCATTGCATCACTCTAGCCACGGTAACTCTTCAAGGATAACACATGACTCAACTAAAACAAATGATAGTCCAGATATTTTGTTTGAACTATTTTGGGAGATACTATCTTTTCTATTGAATTTGGGCTTGGGAAGATGTTAAGAGTAGAGCCAACTGGAAACCAGCTTACCCCTACCAAGAACCTAAAGATGAAGTCAACATGGAGTTTTTTAAAAAAGCAAGAGAGGGGCTTCCCTGGTGGTGCAGTGGTTGAGAATCTGCCTGCTAATGCAGGGAACACGGGTTCGAGCCCTGGTCGGGGAGTATCCCACATGCCGCAGAGCAACTAGGCCCGTGAGCCACAACTACTGAGTCTGCGCATCTGGAGCCTGTGCTCCGCAACAAGACAGGCCACAATAGTGAGAGGCCCGCGCACCGTGATGAAGAGTGGCCCCCACTTGCCACAACTAGCGAAAGCCCTCACGCAGAAACGAAGACCCAACACAGCCAAAAATAAATAAATAATTAATTAAAAAAAAAAAAAAAAAAAAAATTTTAAAAAAAAAAAGCAAGAGATTTTCATAGCTGCGTGTTGAGTGCTGAGGGAGGTACACTGTAGTAAATGCATGACCCCTACCTTCAATAAGCTTGAAATATATCTGAGAAAACAATAATAAGTATAAGAATAATACTCAAGTGAAAGAAAGAAACTGGAAAACTACCATCTCCTATTTATACTACAAGGAGTCAAGAAAGTAAGACCAGAGTGTTTGTCTCTGTTCTACTGGGAGAAAAGCTGCCCAAACTGGAGAAAGGGAGTTTGAAGGAGCATAAATTAGGCATTTAGGCTTTCATTTGTCTCTCAATTTTTTTACTTATCTCTCCCCATCAGCTCACGTTCTTAAATATTAACGGGTAAAAATATTCTTACCCTTCACTCTGCCCTGGCTTTATTGTGAATTGTCTTATAACCATGTTCTTCTGTAAAAAAGGAGAAATGTTGGCATACTAATTTTAAAACAGATTGACAGGCAACAGAAAGTTAGACAGAGAAATGCTCACATGATCAGAGTGCTATCCAGGGACGGTGATGGAAGAAAGATGCTTAAGAAAACTGAAAAAGCAGGAGACAGGCTGACTGGGTGAGACTGAAGAATAGAGATAGACCTGGAGGGAACTGGAGAAGACCAGACTGAAAAACACCAGAACGTAAAATTATCCAGGTATACAGAGAGCACCTAGAGGAGAGATATTATTTATATTTTTTTATAATGCTGAGTGGAATCTAAACAATGGGGAGAAATATAAAGTGGAAGTTCCAAAGAGAATTGTTTTGAACTGAACCTAAGTGTAGACCTGAGACCAAAGCACAGAGCTGAAGATCAGAGGACCGTAACTGCCTCCTTCTGTAAAAGCCCCAGCCCTGTTTCTATCTGGCTCGGGCTGTATCTAGTAATGAGGCCATCTGCTCATAATGTTTGCTCCCTGTGTGGCTTATGCCCAAAAATCTACACGCCTTCCAGCAAAGTCATTTTTACACTGTACTTGACAGACAGAGCATGTGTTTGTGTTAAAAACACTGCAGGAAATGGGTACTGGGAGGATTCAGAAAAGCCTTGACCTTGGAAGAAGACAGCCATGAACTCTAAGGTAATATTAAAAAGCCAAGGGCAGTGGAATGTGGAAGAATCTACTAGAAGCAATTCCTCAGACCCATATCACGCCATGGTAGGCAAGAACATCTGTTTGGAGTTGCTTTGGGGGAAGACAAAGCACGATGGCCTCATTCTTTGCTTTTTAAATAACTTTATTTTCTTCAGTATTTAGCTAAAACAAGTACCTCAAAAATGACTTTTGAAAATCTTAGTGGGAACACCATTGCCAAATGGATAAAGCCCAAATTACTTAACGTGATCCTTTACAACCTGACCCCAACCTACTTTGCCATCAACACTATCTCAGGCCATTTACTACCATACATACACAAACTTTTAACAATCCACAAATGTGGCACACCCTTTAATGACTCCACACCACTGCAAGTGTAGTTTGTGCTGCCCAGATATAATTTTCACTGTTTCCAAAATGAAGCAAGGAAAAGTAAATCTGCCCAAGATCAGACAAACGTTGAGTGTTTGACATGATAATAAGACACTAGAGATGACACACACAAAAAAATCATCAAAAGGAATAGTTATAAAGTTTGAATGGAAATGCTTAGGCAGGAGATCATATGCCATGGTTCCTACATAGTATTTCCTATGTCGAGAGAACTGAACTTTGGCATGATGATATCAGCCTATATGAAGGGATATTTTAAGAAATACCCCAATGGAATGTGTCCTTCATCATGTTTAGTCTGAGCATCTTACAAAGGACATTATCTGTCACATTAGTCAAGGTTCTACTGACAGGGATCGTTCACAGAAAGTTCTTTCTGGTGTTCAGCATCAGAAACACTTGCTCTTCACCTGGAAAGCTGAATTGATTTTGCCCTACAGAAACTGAGGCCCTCGTGAGTAGCAAAAGTTAGATCTCTGCACTAGCAACTAGAAAAATTAGAAGCAAATTTGGGGCCCATCCTCTGTGAGTATAAGGGACTCTATGGCAGGAATCAACAAACTTTTTATAAAGGGCCAGATAGTAAATACTTCCATCTCTGCAGGCCATACTGACTGTATCATAACTAGTCAACTCTGCCATTGTAGTGTGAAACCAGCCATAGACAATGAACACAGGAGTAGGTGTGACTGTATGCCAATAAAACTTTATTTACAAAAACAGGCATTGGGCTGAGTTTAGCCGCCCGGCTGTAGTCTGTTGACCCTGCTCTATGGCATGTTTTTGTAACAAAGTCTTAATCATGATTCTGTTTAATTCCTTTAACTCACTTTTCTCCTTGTTCTTTCTTACTGTCTTATATTCATGTTATATGGCTATGGTTATGTAACTGTGCTGCCTTTCTGGTATTTTCTGAAACCAAATGAGTAATAAATACTTAAATAAAAATTTTAAAATTAACTGGTTATAGGCTTGCTTTGTGGTTATATTCAAGTAAGAAAGGACATTTGCCAAAGTTAATAGGGCAATGAAACATGTCAGATGGAATGAATTATACTAAGAAATCAAAAAATTAGACAGTAAGATTTTATTTTTAATTTTTTCCTCTGGGTATACCTCTAAGGAAAAAAGGCAGAGAAGGAGGTCAAAAGAGAGGTCATGACTAGGTAAGAAAGTAGGGAAGTTTGGTCTACTGGAGGTTGACAGGAGATCATTTTTCTCCTGAGCCCTTATTTCTCAGGTAGTGATATTTATAGCTGACTTTTACCAGAGTTTTTTTATATTTCACGAAATCCACTTATAATCGTGCTGTGTTCCACATGTTTACTCCCACTGTGTTACTGTTTACACGCCTCTGTCCTAAACCCCTTAAAATTGATTCACTTAATACATATTAAATATTAATAAACACTAATATTATTATATACCGGGTACTATTCCGAAAGCATGCATATAACTGTGAAGAAAAGAGACAAGGTCCCTACCCTTATGGCATTTGTTTCCAAACAGAGAGAAACAATGAAGAAATAAACAAATAAATAAATCTGGTGGGAAAAGGGGATATTGAGTGATAACAAAGGCAGAGGAAAGAGAGCGATTGAGCTGCTATTTTATATTGGGGTAGATACCTGAATGAAGCATTGGAGCAAGCCAAGAAGGTACCTGAGGGAAGAGAATCCTAAGGGAGGGAACAGAAAGTGCAAAGTTGAAAGGCTCTGAGGTAGAAGGAAACCAGAGTGGCTGGAGTAGAGTGAGGGAGGGGCAGGGTAGTATGCAGTGAAGTCAGAGAGGGAATACAGGATTCGATTTCACAGGGGCTCAAAAGCCCCTGTTAGGAATTTGGGTTTTAGTCTGTGAGTTATGGAAAAACCAATGGAAGTTTTTGACCAGAGGAATAACATGATCTGATTTATATTTCAGAGGGAGTAAAACCAAGCAGGACCTCGTGGGGCTCCTCGGCATGGGAAGCCTCCATGACCTCCCCTGAGACCCAAAGGGCAGATTCAAACAGTTGCTAAACAGGGAAGGGAGGGGACGCAGAGACAGAGGAGGAGCAGCCAAGAAACGACAGTGCAACCTCGGGGCAGGGTCCTGGTTCTGCCTTAAGGGACACACATAACAATATCTTTGAGCTCTTTATAGAGATGTCAGCATTCTTCATTCCAGAGAAGACCACCTGAGGCCAGATTAAAGGAACCAGAGAAGCACATCAAGGGATTACCTGAGACTAGATTAAAGGACCCTGTGCACACCCTGATCTTATCAGCAACCCCACCCTTGAACCACTGCTATAAAAACTTCTCAGTGATTCCTCCCAGGTCGGGACACACAGTGTTTCAGGGCATGAGCCCACTGGGTCCCCCTTTGCCTAGCAAAGCAATAAAGCTATTCTTTTCTACTTCACCCAAGACTCTGTCCCCAAGATTCGATTCGGCACCTGTGCACAGAGGCCGAGCTTTCGGCATTAGGCTTTCAGCATAAGTGCTATGTAGAGAGTGTATAGTAGGGCCAAAGGTGAAAACAGAAAGAGTGATTAAGAGACTTGAAGTTATCCAGGCAAAAGAGAATGGTGCCTGAATTAGTGTGACAGTAGAAGAGGTCATTTTTATTTATCTGAAAGAAGTGTTCTGACAGAGTTTGCTGACTCATTGGATGTGGGCATATGCAAAAAAGAAAGGAGTAAAAGAAATGACTGAGGTTTTTGATCAAGGAAAATGTGGGAATGAATTTTCCACTTATCGAGATACAGAATACTAGGAAGTAACAGGGCTGGGAAGAAAACTCATGTATCTATTTTAAACTTATTAAGTGTGAGGTGGCTAATCAGACATCCAAGTAGGGATGTTCGCTATACGGTTGGTTATCTGAGTCCAGGGTTCAGAGGAAAGGTATGCATTAGAAATATAAATTTGGGCATGGTCAACATATAGATGATATTCAAAGCCATAGGCTGGGGGAGGTCATCATGGGAGTGAGTGCAGTTAGAGATATATGGTTAGAGTGTAGTCTGAAAACTAAACTTTGGGGTCCTCCAAATTTAAGAAGCTTGAGATGAATATGAGGAATTTAATAAGGGAGAATAAAAGACAGTAACCAGTGAAGTAGGAGGAAAATGGGGAAGAGTAGACTTCTAGAAATCTAGTGTAAAAAATGTTCCAAAAAATGAAGGCATAATCACCTGTGTCGAGTGAAGCTGATAAGTCAAGGAAGATAAGAACTGAGAGGTGACCTTTGATTTTGGCAATATAAAGCCCACTGATCTATTTCATTAGAGTGGTGAGGGATAAAAGCTTGTTTGAAGTCGATTCAAGGATGGGAAAAGATAAATTGGAGATAATGGGCATGGAAAATTTTTCTTGAAGTTCTGCTTCTCAAAAGGGAAGCAGAGAAATAGACAGTAGCTAGAAGGGGACAAAATCCATAGAACTCAATATAAAGACAGGTTATATACAGTAAATACAAAGGTAGGTCATGCAGGAAAAACTGTTTGCCATCCTTTGTGCTCAACCTCCCCTTTTTTAGTTCTTTTCTCTCTCTCTTTCTCTCCATGATACAAATCCTACCCTCTTCGAAACCTGCCTGGATATCCACGGTCCTGAACAGCCTCTCTATGCTTTGCTGTATCAAAGCTCTCAGGAATAGAAAGATGAATCCATTCTCCTAAGTGTAATGGGTCTTAATAGGACTACATGTGTCTGCACTGGCAGATGCTTTGAATTTCTTACACTATCAGTAATCCTCAACTAAAATGATGGATTCAAAATAGATGATATCTAAACTCATCACAGGTCTGCCACCATCTCTACCTTCCCCTTCAACCCCATTGTAAAATGCTATGATACAACGACTGAAATCACTAATTTGGAAACCAGACAAAAGATGAAAAGGCATTTGGGATACCAGATATTCTTTTCTTATACTATTGTAACATGTGCGGGTTTATTCTGAAAAGTGCATCAGTATTAGAAGCAACCAAGGTGTCCTTCAGTGAATGGATGAATAAACGATGGTGCACCCAGACCATGGAATATTAGTCAGCATGCAAAATAAAGGCGCTTTTATGCCATGCAAAGACATGGAGAAACTTTAAATTCATATTATTAAGGGAAACAAGTCAATCTGAAAGGCCATATACTATATGATTCCAACAATGTGACATTCTGAAAAAGGCAAAATTATGGAGACAATAAAAAGATCAGTAGTTTCCAGGAGTGAGGTCAAGGGAGAGAGCAACAGGCAGAGCACAGAGGATTTCTGGGACAGTGAAAATACTCTGTATGACATTATTATAATGGATATGTCATTATACATGTGTCCAAAGCCACAGAATGTAAAACACCAAAAGTGAACCCTAAGGTAAACTGTGGTCACTGTAGGTTTATCTTTGGTAAAAATGTACCACTCTGGCGAGTGATATTGATAATGGGGGAGGCTATGCATGGGTGGGGGCAGGGGACATATGAGAAATCCCTGTACCCACCTCTCAATTTTGTTCTAAACCTAAAACTGCTGTTAAAAAGATAAAAGTCTTTAAAAAATAAAAGGACATCAATAATGAGTGACCCAAGAGAATTGATGTTGACCTTAACTTTTTAACTTCACGTGTATTTTTCTACTAAATGTTTCCGGCTTTTTTTTACATGTAGCCATTGTGCTAAGCACTGTGGGGAGAACAGAGGAGAAAACAAAGAATGAATGAGACAACTGTATCTAAATTTAGAAGAGATTATTCTACTCTCCTTTATCCATGATTTTAGTTAACTACTTCTGTATTGGTATAGGCATGGTAACAAAGAATAGGGAAATTCTCCACGGCTACTTCTGTATTGGTATAGGCATGGTAACAAAGAATAGGGAAATTCTCCACGGCTACTTCTGTATTGGTATAGGCATGGTAACAAAGAATAGGGAAATTCTCCACGGCTACTTCTGTATTGGTATAGGCATGGTAACAAAGAATAGGGACATTCTCCACGGCTACTTCTGTATTGGTATAGGCATGGTAACAAAGAATAGGTCTTCAGAGGTAAAGTTGAAATATTTTTTAACTACTGCTATTCTACCTGATTTTGTGGTAATATTTGAACTTGTATAGTGGTGTTTAAACATCAAATCTAATAAATGCTAAATAATTCAGAGGAAAATAAAGTAGACTACGCCTCTGTAATAGCCGTCAATTGACAATAGGCAGGTTCTCCTATGGTCATATTAGCACCTTAAAATGAAGCAAAATACTGAAAGTACACTACACTATACTAACATCAAAACATAGCCACTGTTTATATTTTTAAGTAGCAGGCTTTCTATGATACAAAAAAAAAAAAAATCCCAGCAGAGTTATTTGCAAGTTTTTAACGTGAGCTTTTATTACCTTCTACTGTTGATTATGGTACTATCTCTATTATATTTTTATATTTGAAAATCAAGACACTTTATATGCCTGATTTGAATTAGGTAAATGAAATGCAAGCTCACCCAAGGCCCTCTTCCCCAGTCAGAACTGGAGTGCTCCAGTGTAGATTAAAATGTGAGAAAACATGGTAAATGAAAAACAATCTTGATGAAGGAAGTAAAATTTAATCACAGTTTTATAGCAAAGGCCTACTTCAAATAGGAATGTATGTCTTAACTATTTTTAAAAATTAATAGGATATACAGAGAAAAACGAAGCATTGAGTAAGCTCTGCTTAACTTTGTGTCTGAACATATTTGCCCTTTCAGAGAAAGACTGGAAATAAAAATGGGAATGCTAATACAAAATATTTCATAAGAGACAAAATGATTTCAAAGTAGACAGTTTAAGAACTCCCTCACTCTCAATCAGCCAGTATTTACTGAGTGATTAGGAACTCAGGCCTCCTAGGAGGCCCCTAAGAGCATAAGGAAGAATCCTACCTTCAAGGACCTTACAGTCTAATCCAGATGACAAGTTTCCTATCCAGTGTGCTACTTACAAATAATAGACATTGTGATGAAATGACATTCGTTACATCACTTTTTTGCTCGGCATCTTTCAGCAACTATTTTCTATCACACCAAATCCAGGTGTATTTTCTGGTCCATTTAAGATCTTACTGTTCTCCTACGTTTACCTCATAACCCTGATTGATTTTAGTGCTACTTTCTTAATTAAGCAAATCTTTTTAGTTCTACATGCACGCACACACACACGATGCTTGCCCCCTGACCCCCTGACTGTCTTGGGTGGAAGATGCTGAGCAGTGGGGATGGTAGAGATCTGTAGGTATGAGTGAGGTCTAAGAAACAACCACCCCAATGTAGCTGACAGAAAACACGGACCAGACCCCTAAGCCATGACTAGCAACAGAGAACGGGAAGACTGGAACAGGTAGCCTTAGAAGGGATAAAGCCTGTTAAGGTGTCCACTACAAGCTCATGCTAGGGAAGGAGCCATGAAGGTTACCTATTTTCAATGGGGAACACTGCCTCTCCCACTGCCATCCCTCTAGACAACTAGTTCTCATTTCCCTGCCTTTGCACGTGATGCCCAGAACTCACCACCTCCAGGAAACTCCCCAACTCCACTCTGATGTTCCACTATGTGCCTTGCACTTATATCTATTTCAAGGTGTACGTGTCTGCCTGACGATGAGACTGTAGGCAATCGGAGGGCAATACACTGCCCTACATAAAATTTTCACATTTGCTCCAACATACAGGAACAGATGGTGCTGAAAGAATGCCTGTTGAATGTATGAATTACAGACATTTTAGCCCCCAACACCGATGTTATCAATGTTAAGAATGTGAATTGCATGGATAATAGTTATTTACTTTACTTCTTTTGATGATGAGATATGTATTGCATTTTCTTACAGCATAACATCATTGATGTTTTATAAAGTTGAATGAAGTTCCTCCTTGTTGTGCAGCCCCTTAATGCATATTAGAGTGAAGAGCATAAGTCACTTTCCCTGGCCAGTAGTATTAAATAAAAGGGCTGAACAATTCATATTTTGTGAGTAACTGCTTCTTGGCTATTTGTCCGGTTTGATCATGGTGATGGTAATTTATAATGTGAGAAAGTTCTTTACAAAGCACTTTGAAAGAGAAAAACTCTTTCCTGGTCTTACATATTGTACATGTCCTGATTTTACATGCATTGTAAGATATTAATAGCATAATAGCACATTCAAATATAGCTTTCAAGGAATTTTTCCTTAATGAAATTTTAATTTGTTAATTCCAAATCCACAAGAATTGGGTGATTTTACTGGTAATAAAAGCATGAGTTGAATTGTGACTTTATTTGGAAATCTCATTCTTCATGGTCAGATTATATTTGTCTTCAAATTTCCTAAAATCATCCACTCTACCATGGATATGTAAAATGCTGTACAAACAATCCCTTGTCATTTTCAAAGCCAGTCACTGCGCTGTCCTCCAAGAGAAAAAAAAAAAAATGTAAACTTAGGTTAAGATACTTTATGCCATTCAGAAGTAAAAGAATGTTTATTTCAAAATATCCCACAGTGCAGATTTTTTATTAGGTCAGGTACATGTTTTTACCTATAAATCATCCTAAAGTAATAAGCTTTTACTGCACAGTTAAATGTCATTTCAGTTTAAGTTTTTCGGGGGTTTTTGTTGTTGTTGGTTTGTTTTGGTTTTCTACTTTACTTTCAGTAGGTGCATTATTTCCAGTGGCTTTTTCAAAATCCAGTTTTTTGCTACCAGAGTTGTAGTCTCTAAGTCCTTTAGAAATCCCCTAATTGTTTACTCTTCAATGCATTTTTTATATAGAAATAGGCAAACTTTAGTTTTTCTCCCATCTTTACCTCATGTAGCTAGAAATTAAGTGATAATGATGATGGCCATTTTGCTTTTGCTTTCCCTTTTCCATTTGAAACCCCAAAATAGATGAGTTTTAATTTTATGTTTTTCCTAATCTGGACAAGTTCAAAATACATCATTTTTTTTCCCACTGTTTTTATTATATGGTACTGCCATCTATGGGTCCTACTCATAGAATAATTTTGGTTTGGGGTTTAAAAAAAGTTAGGATTTGGAACCTAAAAGACCATCTAGCCCTCATCTTTCATTTATGGATAAGAAATTTAAGACCCTAAGTGGCTAAATAACTATAATATAGGAAAATGGCTAGTTGCCAATAAAGGGTGAATTATCACCTATACTTAATATTTTATACCTATACAAGTGATTTTAAATTTATATTGTTTTTGCCTCTTGTACAACTTGAACAAGCAAAAATACTTCTCAATCCTAACATTTGAAGATGGATTGTTTTTATAAGTGAGGTAAATACAAGCTATTTTAAATATATAAACATCTAACCACCTAATCATCCTTATTTTAATTAATTTATTATTTGTTTTGAGGATTTTTTTAAAGAACAAGGCAAAACCTCTGTATTTAAGGAAGTTTTAAAATTCACTATGTTAAGGAGATATTTGCATACAAAATTTAGGTGTTATTTAGAGGTCTAAGGAATAAGATTCAATGTAATTTTAAATTTCTTTGTAGTAATCGCCAAAGACAAGGGGATTGAGGGAACAAAAACAAAAGTGGTACTTTTATTTCTGACAGTAACTGCAAAAATATTTTGAAAGTTTAATAACAAGAAAGTCCAGTGGGAAATTCACAAATTTTATATTTCTTCCAAAAAAGTTCAAAGTTAATAAAACACACTGGAGTATAATGATTTTTTAATCTTTGTTTTTTTGGTGTTCAGTTTAACATGCCAACATTTTATTAATAATTTTTGCAACAATACACATAAATGAGATGGGTCTCTGGTTTTCTTTTTATTCAGGCTTGGAAAGTTTTGGAGTCAAGGTTATGCTTAAAATGAATTGGGAAACTTTTATCTTTTTCTATGCTTCACACAGTTTAAATTGGAAGTGTACATAATGTTATTCCAAAGCCTGCCCTCATTTTAGGTCATCATGCTGGTTTTTCCTTCACTGGCTTCTCAGGATTTCTGGAAATTGTTACTATACCCTGAAAATGTTTCAGGTTCTATGCAAGATGTTTTTGTTTTGTTTTGTTATACAACTTTACTGAAGTATAACTGATACACAAAATGCTACATTTAATGTATACAATTTGATAAGTTTAGACATATGCATATACCCATGATATCACCATTATAAAATTAATAAACATATCCATCACCTCCAAAATTTTATTTGCATCCCTTTGGGTTTTTTCATTTTGTTTTCATTTTTTTCTTTTTTCTATGGTAAGAACACTTAGCATGAGATCTACCCTCTTAACAAATTTTTAAGTGCACATTCACTTCTTTTTCAGACATCAAAACCATTTTAGTATTTCCCAATTGTATTAACGTGGTGTGATGACTCTGAGATATTAGCATTTCCAAAAATTATATCATTTAATCACTATTTATAACAAACACTAGAAGTTAAAGTGTATATCTTAGAAACTGAAATTGAGAGTGGATCAGCCCTCACTCTCCCACCCACCTACTGATTCTCCCTGACCTATTTTTGAATAACTCTCTGAGTTCACTGTGAAACAACACAACAATGTGGTAGGTAACTTTGCCTTCTAAGGAGATTCACAGTTATTTTAATGATCTTTTGCAGGATGCAGAGATAATTTATTTCAAGAAATTTCTTTGCTGTATAGGCTAAGCCTAAACACCCAAAAGAGAAATTAACTTGTGCAAAGAATGGATTTTACCCCACTGCCCCAGAAAAGGATTATAATGAATGTCCATTGTAAATAGGAAAATAAATCATTTCTCAATTATCCCTGTGTAAACTGTGCTTGTTCTCATTTAAAATTACTCTATAAACAAGGTAGAAAATAATATAAAACGGTTTCAAATGTAACCATATTCTATGAGCACTAAATAAAGGTTTAATGACAAAAAAATTAACATTTACAGTGCTAGAGAGTCTGCCTCCTCAGTTCAAGCTCTTAAATTATTACTTTTATTAATTTATTAATTTACTATATACAGAGCTCTGAGCTAGATGCTACAGGAATTACAATGAGTAATACCCACTTGTGGTCCCTCCCAAAACAGTAGTCTCATTGAAGGAATAATTTTAGAAATCACTGGAACACAAAGCAAATCTCTGCACTAGAGAGATGCAAACCAAGTGCTATTGAACAAAGTTCTTAGAAGGAATCTTCTGGTTGAGATTGAACTTTAAAAGTACATGTAGCGAAGATGGTGGAAGAGTAAGATGTGGAGATCATCTTCCTCCCCACAAATACATCAGAAATACATCTACATGTGGAATAACTCCTAAAGAACATCTACTGAACGCTGGCAGAAGACCTCAGACCTCCCAAAAGGCAAGAAACTCCCCACGTACCTGGGTAGGGCAAAAGAAAAAAGAAAAACAGAGACAAAAGAATAGGGACAGGACCTGCTCCAGTGGGAGGGAGCTGTGAAGGAGGAAAGGTTTCCAAACACTAGGAAGCCCCTTCGCGGGCGGAGACTGTGGGTGGCGGAGGGGGGAAGCTTCGGAGCCATGGAGGAGAGCGCAGCCACAGGGGTGCAGAGGGCAAAGCTCAGAGATTCCCGCACAGAGGATTGGTGCCGACCAGCCGAGAGGCTTGTCTGCTCCCCCGCCAGGGCAGGCGGGGCTGGGAGCTGAGGCTTGGGCTTCGGTCGGAGCGCAGGGAGAGGACTGGCGGAGTGAACACGGCCTGAAGGGGTTAGTGCACCATGGCTAGCCGGGAGGGAGTCTGGGAAAAAGTCTCTTGCCTCTTTGGCAGATCCAGACTTTTTCTTCCCTCTTTGTTCCCTGCTGCGCGAGAAGAGAGGATTAAGAGCGCTGCTTAAAGGAGCTCCAGAGACAGCCACGAGCCGCGGCTAACAGCACGGACCCCAGAGACGTGCATGAGACGCGAAGGCTGCTGCTGCCGCCACCAAGAAGCCTGTATGCGAGCACAGGTCACTATCCCCACCTCCCCTCCTGGGAGCCTGTGCCGCCTGCCACTGCCAGGGTCCCTTGTCCAGGGACAACTTCCCCTGGAGAACGCACAGCGCGCCTCAGGCTGGTGCAACGTCACAGTGGCCTCTGCCGCCGCAGGCTCGCCCCGCACTTTGTACCCCTCCCTCCCCACGGCCTGAGTGAGCCAGAGCCCCCGAATCAGCGGCTCCTTTAACCCCGTCCTGGGTGAGCGGGAACAGACACCCTCAGGTGACCTACACGCAGAGGCGGAGCCAAATCCAAAGCTGAACCCCGGCAGCTGTGCGAACAAAGAAGAGAAAGGGAAATCTCTCCCAGCAGCCTCAGGAGAAGACGATTAAAGCTCCACAATCAACTTGATGTACCCTGCATCTGTGGAATACAGGAGTAGACAACGATTCATCCCAAATTGAGGAGGTGGACTTTGGGAGCAACGATATATATATTTTTTCCTTTTTCTCTTTTTGTGAGTGTGTATGTCTATGCTTCAGTGTGTGATTCTGTCTGTATAGCTTTGCTTTTACCAGCCATCCTAGGGTTCTGTCTGTCCTTTTTGTTGTTGCTTTTTTTCTTTTAGTATAGTTTTTAGCACTTGTTAGCACTGGTGGATTTGTTTTTTGGCTTGGATAATCTATTCTTTCTTTTTATTACTTTAAAAAATTGTTTTAATAATTATTTTTTATTTTTCATTATAATTATTTTATTTTACTTTATCTTCTTCTTTCTTTCATTCTTTTCTTTTCTCCCTTTTATTCTGAGCCGTGTGGAGGACAGGCTCTTGGTGCTTCAGCCAGCTGTGAGGGCTGTGCTTCTGAGGTGGGAGAGCCAAGTTCAGGACATTGGTCCACCAGAGACCTCCCAGCTCCATGTAATATCAAACGAAACGGTGAATATTCTCCCAGAGATCTCAATCTCAACGCCAAGACCCAGGTCCACTCAACAACCAGCAAGCTACAGTGCTGGACACCCTATGCCAAACAACTAGCAAGACAGGGACACAACCCCATCCATTAGCAGAGAGGCCGCCTAAAATCATAATAAGGCCACACACATCCCAAAACACACCACCAGACATGGACCTGCCCACCAGAAAGACAAGATCCAACCTAATCCACAAGAACACAGGCACTAGTCCCCTCCACCAGGAAGTCTATACAGCCCACTGAAGCAAACTTAGCCACTGGGGACACACACCAAAAACAAAAAGAACTACGAACCTGCAGCCTGTGAAAAGGAGAACCCAAACACAGTAAGTTAAGCAAAATACAAAGACAGAGAAACACACAGCAGATGAAGGAGCAAGGCAAAAACCCACCAGACCTAACAAATGAAGAGGAAATAGGCAGGCTACCTGAAAAAGAATTCAGAATAATGATAGTAAAGATTATCCAAAATCTTGGATATAGAATGGAGAAAATACAAGAAATGTTTAACAAGGACCTAGAAGAACTAAAGAGCAAACAAACAGTGATGAGCAACACAATAAATAAAATTTAAAATTCTCTAGAAGGTATCAATAGCAGAGTAACTGAGGCAGAAGAAGGGATAACTGACCTGGAAGGTAAAATAGTGGAAATACCTACTGCAGGGCAGAATAAAGAGAAAAGGATGAACAGAATTGAGGACACTCTCAGAGACCTCTGAGACAACATTAAATGCACCAAGGCTCTAATTATACGGGTCCAGAAGAAGATGAGAAAATATTTGAAGAGATTATAGTTGAAAACATCCCTAATATGGGAAAGGAAATAGTTAATCAAGTCCAGGAAGCACAGAGAGTCCCATACAGGATACATCCAAGGAGAAACATGCCAAGACACATATTAATCAAACTATCAAAAATTAAATACAAAGAAAACATATTAAAAGCAGCAAGGGAAAAACAACAAATAATATACAAGGGACTCCCCATAAGGTTAACAGCTGATCTTTCAGCGGAAACTCTGCAAGCCAGAAGGGAGTGGCAAGACATATTAAAAGTGATGAAGGAGAAAAACCAACAACCAAGATTACTCTACCCAGTAAGGATCTCATTCAGTTTGATGGAGAAATTAAAACCTTTACAGACAAGCAAAAGCTAAGAGAATTCAGCACCACCAAACCAGCTTTACAACAAATGCTACAGGAACTTCTCTAGGCAGGAAATGAAGAGAAGGAAAAGACCTACAATAACAAACCCAAAACAATTAAGAAAATGGTAATAGGAACATACATATCGATAACTACCTTAATTGTAAATGGATTAAATGGCCCATCCAAAGGTCATAAACTAGCTGAATGGATAAAAAAAAACAAGACCCACATATATGCTGTCTACAAGAGACCAGCTTCAGACCTAGGAACACATACAGACTGAAAGTGAGGAGATGGAAAAACATATTCCATGCAAATGGAAATCTAAAGAAAGCTGGAGTAGCAATTCTCATATCAGACAAAACAGACTTTAAAACAAAGACTATTACAAGAGGCAAAGAAGGACAGTACATAATGACCAAGGGATCATTCCAGGAAGAAGATATAACAATTGTAAATATTTATGCACCCAACATAGGAGCACCTCAATACACAAGGCAAATACTAACAGCCATACAAGGGGAAATTGACAGTAACACAGTCATAGTAGGGGACTTTAACACTCCACTCTCACCAATGGACAGATCATCCAAAATGAAAAAAAATAAGGAAACACAAGCTTTAAATGATACATTAAACAAGATGGACTTAATTAATATTTATAGGACATTCCATACAAAAACAACAGAATACACTTTGTTCACAAGTGCTCTTGGAACATTCTTCAGGATAGATCATATCTTGGGTCACAAACCAAGCCTTGGTAAATTTAAGAAAACTGAAATGCTATAAAGTATCTTCTCCGACCACAACACTATGAGACTAGATATCAATTACAGGAAGAAATCTGTAAAAAATACAAACACATGGATGCTAAACAATACACTACTTAATAACCAAGAGATCACTGAAGAAATCAAAGAGGAAATCAAAAAATACCTAGAAACAAATGACAATGAAAACACGATGACACAAAATCTATGGTATGCAGTAAAAGCTGTTCTAAGAGGGAAGTTTATAGCAGTAAAATCCTACCTTAAGAAACAAGAAACATCTCAAATAAACAACCTAACCTTACACCTAAAGCAATTAGAGAAAGAAGAACAAAAAAACCCCAAAGTTAGCAGAAGGAAAGAAATCAAAAAAATGAGATCAGAAATAAATGAAAAAGAATTGAAGAAAACGGTAGCAATGATCAATAAAACTAAAAGGTGATGCTTTGAGAAGATAAGCAAAATTGATAAACCGAGAGCCAGACTCATCAAGAAAAAAAGGGAGAAGACTCAAATCAATAGAATTAGAAATGAAAAGGAGAAGTAACAACTGACACTGCAGAAATACAAAGGATCATGAGATATTACTACAAGCAACTCTATGCCAATAAAATGGACAACCTGGAAGAAATGGACAAATTCTTAGAAATGCACAACCTTCCGAGACTGAAACAGGAAGAAACAGATAATATGAACAGACCAATCACAAGCAATGAAATTGAAACTGTGATTAAAAACCTTCCAAGAAACAAAAGCCCAGGACCAGATGGCTTCACGGGCGAATTCTATCTAACATGGAGAGAAGAGCTAACACCTATCCTTCTCAAACTCTTCCAAAATATAGCAGAGGGAGGAACACTCCCAACTTATTCTACAAGGCCACCATCACCCTGATACCAAAACCAGACAAAGATGTCACAAAGAAAGAAAACTACAGGCCAATATCACTGATGAATATAGATGCAAAAGTCCTCAAAAAAATACGGGCAAACAGAATCCAACAGCACAGTTAAAGGATCATACACCATGATCAAGTGGGGTTTATCCCAGGATTGCAAGGATTCTTCAATATACGCAAATCAATCAGCGTGATACACCATATTAACAAAATGAAGGAGAAAAACCATATGATCATCTCAATAGATGCAGAGAAAGCTTTCGACAAAATTCAACACCCATTTATGATAAAAACTCTCCAGAAAGTAGGCATAGAGGGAACTTTCCTCAACATAATAAAGGCCATATGTGACACAGTCACAGCCAACATCATCCTCAATGGTGAAAAACTGAAACCATTTCCACTAAGTTCAGGAACAGGACAAGGTTGCCCACTCTCACCACTATTATTCAACACTGTTTTGGAGGTTTTAGCTACATCAATCAGAGAAGAAAAAGAAATAACAGGAATCCAAATCGGAAAAGAAGTAAAACTGTCACTGTGTCTAGATGACATGATACTATACATAGAGAATCCTAAACATGCTACCAGAAAACTACTAGGGCTAATCAATGAATTTGGTAAAGTAGCAGGATACAAAATTAATGCATAGAAATCTCTTGCATTCCTATACATTAATGATGAAAAATCTGAAAATGAAATTAAGAAAACACTCCCATTTACCATTGCAACAAAAAGAATAAAATACCTAGAAATAAACCTAGCTAAGGAGACAAGACCTGTAGGCAGAAAACTGTAAGACAGTGGTGAAAGAAATTAAAGAGGATACAAACAGATGGAGAGATATACCATGTTCTTGGATTGGAAGAATCCACATTATTAAAATGACTGTAGTACCCAAAGCAATCTACATATTCAATGCAATCCCTATCAAACTACCACTGGCATTTTTCACAGAACTAGAAAAAAAAATTTCACAAATAGACTCCGAATAGAGAAAGCAATCTTGAGAAAGAAAAATGGAACTGGAGCAATCAGGCTCCATGACTTCAGACTATACTACAGAGCTACAGTAATCAAGACACTATGGTACTGGCACAAAAACAGAAATATAGATCAACGGAACAGGATAGAAAGCCCAGAGATAAACCCACACACATATGGTTACCTTATTTTTGATAAAAGAGGCAAGAATATACAATGGAGAAAGGACAGCTTTTTCAATAAATGGTGCTGGGAAAACTGCACAGCTACACATAAAAGAATGAAATTAGAACACTCCCTAACACCATACACAAAAATAAACTCAAAATGGATTAAAGACCTAAATGTAAGGCCAGACATTATAAAATTCTTAGAGGAAAACATAGGCAGAACACTCTATGACACAAATCACATCAAGAGCCTTTTTGACCCACCTCCTAGAGAAATGGAAATAAAAACAAAAATAAACAAATGGGACCTAATGAAACTTAAAAGCTTTTGCATAGCAAAGGAAACCATAAACAAGATGAAAAGACAAACCTCAGAATGGGAGAAAATATTTGCAAATGAAGCAACTGACAAAGGATTAATTTCCAAAATTTACAAGCAGCTCATGCAGCTCAATAACAAAAAAAACAAACAACCCAATCCAAAAATGGGCCGAAGACCTATATATACTTTTCTCCAAAGAGGCATACGTATTGCCAACAAACACATGAAAGAATGGTCAACATCATTAATCATTAGAGAAATGCAAATCAAAACTACAATGAGATATCACCTCACACCAGTCAGAATGGCCATCATCAAAAAATCTACAAATAATAAATGCTGGAGAGGGTGTGGAGAAAAGGGAACCCTCTTGCACTGTTGGTGGGAATGTAAACTGATACAGCCACTATGGAGAACAGTATGGAGGTTCCTTATAAAACTACAAATAGAACTACCATACGACCCAGCAATCCCACTACTGGGCATATACCCTGAAAAAACCAGAATTCAAAAAGAGTCATGTACCACAATGTTCACTGCAGCTCTATTTACAATAGCCAGGACATGGAAGCAACCTAAGTGTCCACAGACAGATGAATGGATAAAGAAGATGTGGCACATATATACAATGGAATATTACTCAGCCATAAAAAGAAACGAAATTGAGTTATTTGTAGTGAGGTGGATGGACCTAGAGTCTGTCATACAGAGTGAAGTAAGTCAGAAAGAGAAAAACAAATACCGTATGCTAACACATATATATGGAATCTAAAAAACAAACCCAAAAAATGGTCAAGAAGAACCTAGGGGCAAGACAGGAATAAAGACACAGACCTACTAGAGAATGGACTTGAGGATACGAGGAGGGGGAAGTGTAAGCTGGAATAAAGTGAGAGAGTGGCATGGACATATATACACTACCAAACATAAAATAGCTAGCTAGTGGGAAGCAGCCTCATAGCACAGGGAGATCAGCTCGGTGCTTTATAACCACCTAGGGGGTGGGATAGGGAGGGTGGGAGGGGGGGAGATGCCAAGGGAAGAAATATGGGGACATATTTATATGCATAATGGGTTCACTTTGTTATAAAGCAGAAACTAACATACCATTGGAAAGCAATATATACTCCAATGAAGATGTTTGAAAAAACAAAAACAAAAAAAGTTCATGTAGCACCTGAACAAAAACTGGAGCCAGGAGTATATACCAGAAAGAAAAAAAAACAGCAGATTAAAGATAAGTAAGTGGGAAATACTGGATGTGTTCAAGTAATATCAAGTTGCCTGTTTTGACAGGAGCTTCAGTTAATATTAACTTTTAGAAGATAACCTCAAAAAGTTGCGTTAGAAACATACTGTGAAAATTCTTGTATTTCAGTGTAAATGTGTGACTGATTTAGACACAGAGGGTAACTAGAAAGTTCTATGAGCTCTGATCTCATAGAACTTATTTGGTGACAAATAAGAAGCTAAAGGGGGTAGAACAAAGAAGGAGAGGAGACAATTATTTTAAAGTGGTTGGGCTAGAATGAAGAATGAAGGTGGGGGGAAAAATAAGTGGATAGTTATAGGAAACACTGTGATGATGAAATATCCTATGACCTAGCATTCATTGATTGGCTGTTGAAGGAGGGAGGAGTCAAATACAACTCATAGGTTTGAATCAGAATGACCTGGAAAATGGTGCTGACATTAGAAATCAGGAGATCAGGAAGGACACATCTAGATGTAAAGATGACGAGTGACAATACTGACATGACATATGACAATATTGACATATGACATATGACAATACTGAATTCAAAGTGTCAAAAGCCATTCAAACAGAGATCCCAGAAGGCAGGTGGAAGTACAAAGTCAGGGCTGCAGAAAGTCATTTCCACATAGAAAAGCTCATTGAAATCATAAGAGTTTTTGGTGTTGGAATTGCTTAGCAATAAGAGGGCCAATGAAAGGTCAAGTGGGAAATCTTATTTCTAGAACCACAGGAAGAAAGGTAACTAACGAAGGCATACAGAGGTCTTCAGATAGGTAAGAAGGGAACCAGGAAAAATACTATAGAACCAAAAAGAGGAAAAAGTTTCAAACAGGTAGTTGTCAAATGCTTCAGGAAAGGGGAATACAATAAGGATTTAGAATAAATTGTAGATTATACTACAGGAGATTATCAGTGATCACTGACAGATTTTTATTAGAGAAACCTCCCCAAAATGTTAATTTTTACCAACAGTGTTAGATTGTATTATCTGTTCTCAGTTACTCATTTCCTCCTCACCTTCACCATTCTTTACTGTAGGATGGATGTACTTCCAACCTCACTGACTTTGGACTTGGCCTTGTGACCTGCTTTGGCCAACAGAATGGGAGCAGACTTTATGCCACCTATCAGAGATATAGATTATGCTCTCATGGATAGGCTCTTGCTCTCCTGTGTTCTGCCTCCTGCTGTGAGATTAGCATAAACCAGCTAGGGGCTGCTCTTTCAGCCTGGGTGCTGGAATGGGAAGATAGATGGAGCTAATAATCCCAGTTGAGCCCAGCCAAGACATCTCAGTCGACTTGCAGCCCTCTTGCAATACAAGTTAGAAATAAATGTTTGTTCTTATAAGCTACTGAGCTATTGGGGTTGTGTTACGAAAACAAAAGCTAACTAATACACCACCTTTAGAAAATTCGTAAGCTGTTATAAATTTTAGAATCTTTGGAAGTGTTGCTGTGTGAAGTTCCTTGAGGCATATAAATTAAAAATAATTTACCTTATCCATTGTCATAAACCTGAATCAAAATTTGAAATAAACATCATGCCTACTAGCCCTTGGTCATTCATTTAAGTAATTTGTAGATATCTGTGAATCTTTGCAAAGTACCTCTAATAAAGCATGCTTTCTTTTAAGTTGTCTCCATGGGCTCTTTAATAGCCATACAGCCATACTCTTCTAGTACTTGGATTTACCGTGGAAAGTGTTTTTCCTCCCTATTATTGTTGGCAAAAACTGCATCATTCTGGTCTGTTAAGAACTCAATAATCTGTACTGCCAATTGTGCTATTACAATGTCTCTTAAGATTTCCTCTGCCGTTCCTTTATTCTTGGTACCTCCTTTGTGATTTATGAGATGTTTTATGGCATTGTAATGTGGCTTTTGACATATAGTGTAACACACTAAATTACCCTGATTTAAATAAACAACTTACCATGTGAATATTTTCAGGCATTTTGAAATGTGCTATTTTCTCCCTTGATTTGGCCTCAAAAATCAATGGCATAAAAATTAAAGCACAAAAAAAAAAAAAAAATTAAAGCACAGTGCCTTAGCTTATAATGTGCACAATTTTTCCTTTGCCACTCCTATTTGTGATATTACTAGAAACTAAAATTGTGTGTTTTTGAAGAAAGATTGTATATCTTTCTTGAGGGTTTCTTTCACTTATCATCAAAATATTTTCAAAATCATATGGATGCATAGTTAGCTAGATAAGAATATCAACAGTCCAGTTTTTTAAATTATGTTCTATATCAAATAATAAAGATGCCAAAGATATATAATAATGAACAACTGTTCACTGTTTTCTTTTCAAATATTAGGGCAGTGCTGTCAGGTCAGAAGCATGTGGCTATCAAAATCTGTTACATTTGGAAAAGAATAAGATTGAAGACATGCCCCCAAATGTGCTATTATCTTGAATGCAGAATTCACATCTATTACCATTGCTGACTCAACTAGGAGGCAGCAGACGGTACAATGGGACAGATGTAAAGTCCAGGAGGATACAAAGAGGCTGGTATAGAAACCTTAGTGAAAAGATGAGAGGGATTTTTAAAAAAGAAAACTCAGCAGCTTCTAAGACCAGGCAAACTGAGGAGGGAAAGCTCTCAATGGGAAAATACATCAGGAAATTCACTTTGAGAAGTATTTTTAATAAAAGGAAATTTGGATTCTTAGAAAACAGTACCTGTCCAAAGGCTCTTTTCCCTGCTTTTATTACTTAAATTTTTTAGTTCTCATTATTCATTAAATAATAGTACTACCTGCCTAATTATGTTCTCAAGAGTATATTTAATTACAGTTTCTACATTCAGTGATTTGGTCATTAAATCAATATACTATGACATCATGTTTCTACTGGAGCACACTCAAAAAGCATAATGTACTCAGCCCTTGGATACTTCCTTTTTCCCCTTAGACTGTTCCTTTCAGATTCATATGGGAAATACAGCATTTCAATTCCACTGTAATTTCTTCCTTCATTAATAAAGCACCTGTAAGTTCGCCTTCAACTATAAGCCTACTCACTCTCTTTGAGCCTTCACAGAGACAGCCCTGAATCCCAGATGATTAGGTGGGAGTGGTGTTTTTGAGTATCTATCTCCAAGTTCAGTTCTTGGTTCCACTGTGGAAGCTGAGGAAAATTTGACCTTAGAAGTTCATTTTCTCAAATATTTCCACATATCATTAAAGCCCATGCTTTATTTCTCTTTAGCTTTTTTTTTTCCTCCAGGAAACAAAAAAAATAGATAACATGAGATTAAAAATTAAAATCTCCTCCAGGTAACATGAGATCAAAAATTTAAATGTTACTAGAAACTCTCAAATGTAACAATGCAATTTATTTTCCAGGACGGTTTCTCCAATACAATTTTGGAAACCACTAACAATAATAACACCAAAAGTACTCATCTCATGAGATTCTCCAAGGACCTACATTTCAGGAAGTAGTGGGTAAACAGGAGATCGAGCAAAGATGCCGACCCATTTCATGAGGTTAGATAAAATTTTAATCATTCATTTCAACACACTATCCTTCGTGAAAACGTGTACTAAAAGACAAAATATACATTTCCAAATAAACGGCTTGATTCTGTGTTTTGTGGTCATTATAGATCTTATCATCAACCCTTTTCTCTCTCTCATTGATCTTATATTTTCTGACACCTTGCCATCCCTGGGAGCCTCACATTCTCTTCCCTATTTTCCAGAGAACATTTTCTGCCTCAGGACCTTCAGGTCCCTATCATCTCATGCCTCCATCACATCTCCCCTTGTCCTCTCAACCCAGCACATCCTCTATCGCCCGCAGTCCTCCATGTGGATGGTTATGCCCTTTGGGTCTCCTCAACGCTGAAAAGGAAGAAACCAAGTGGTAATGTCGAACTGTTCTCTGTTCTTATCATGTGGAGTACAGGAAAGACAATTTACCCCCACATGGTAATCATTTTTGTACCGTCACCAAGAGGTGAAACTACCTTGTCTTCTCTATCCCGGTGACTAGCAATTTGGTAGCCATATGACAGTGTGAACTTAAAGCTCAACAACACTTGGCCAAAGAGCCCACACTCTGCTCCCCAACTATATGCCATGGCACGCACTGAGAAACAGACAAATTATTATTAATTCCTTCACATAATGGAGAATTTTTTGTAATTCTGAGAGGCACTTGTCAGTGTTGATAGTTCTGGCATTACTGAAGAGTTCACTCTAGGGCAGTGGTTCTCAAACTTCGATTCACATTAAAATCACCCAGGGACCTTTAAAAATCTTGAAGACCCAGATTGAACTCATGCTAATCAAATCAGAACCTCTGGATGTTACAAACAATAAATGCTGGAGAGGGTGTGGAGAAAAGGGAACACTCTTGCACTGTTGGTGGGAATGGAAATTGATACAGCCACTATGGAGAACAGTATGGAGGTTCCTTAAAAAACTACAAATAGAACTACCATATGACCCAGCAATCCCACTACTGGGCATATACCCTGAGAAAACCAGAATTCAAAAAGAGTCATGTACCAAAATGTTCATTGCAGCTCTATTTACAACAGCCAGGACATGGAAGCAACCTAAGTGTCCATCAAAAGATGAATGGATAAAGAAGATGTGGCACATATATACAATGGAACATTACTCAGCCATACAAAGAAACGAAATTGAGTTATCTGTAGTGAGGTGGATGGACCTAGAGTCTGTCATACAGAGTGAAGTAAGTCAGAAAGAGAAAAACAAATACCATATGCTAACACATATATATGGAATCTAAAAAAAAAGGTCATGAAGAACCTAGGAGCAGGACAGGAATAAAGACACAGACCAACTAGAGAAGGGACTTGAGGACACGGGGAGGGGGAAGGATAAGCTGGGACAAAGTGAGAGAGTGGCATGGACATATATACACTACCAAATGTAAAACTGATAGCTAGTGGGAAGCAGCCACATAGCACAGGGAGATCAGCTTGGTGCTTTGCGACCACCTAGAGGGGTGGGATAGGGAGGGTGGGAGAGAGATGCAAGAGGGAGGAGATATGGGGATATATGTATATGTATAACTGATTCACTTTGTTATAAAGCAATTATACTCCAATAAAGATGTTAAAAAAAAAAGATATACCAGGCATATGTTAAATAAAAGAAGGTTAAGGTAGCTGTAAAAAAAAAAAAATTACATTTCAATTCATCTTCTTTGAGATGAGTTTTTAAAAGGGCCATTATATACTACACATGGAATAAACAGTGTCTAAAACATGAAGAAGAAAAAAAAAGAATCTCTGGATGTGAGACGGAGGCATCAGTATTTAAAAAACAAAAACTTGCCGTGTGATTACCCTGTATACCCAAGTTTAAGCAACAGTGTTCTAGGGGAGTGCTTCTCAAACTTGAACTACGTAAGAATCCCCTGAGGAGGTTTTTTAAAATTCTGATTCCCTGGCCCTATGCTGACTGATTATATCATAATCTGTAGGGATGAGTTCCAAGAAATCAGGATCTTTTGAAACTCTCTGGGTGATTCTATGTGGCCCATTTAAGAAGCAGTGTTTTGTCAAGCGAATGAGAAGACTGGGAGAAAATATTTACCAAAGATATATAGGACAGTTATCCAAAATATACAAAGAACTCTGCCAAATGAAAATTATCACTTGCCATCTGTTTCTACAAGAATGAAGTCACTAGCCACTGCAGTCGCTGACCTTCAATACACCCTGAAAGGAGTTCAGGGCAGAGATCAGGAATGAGGCACTCTGTGCTCTGGGAAAAACCAGCGGAACAGGCTTTCAGACAGATATTTTCAGGAGAAGATTTTATGAGCCCAAATTCTTGCATCTCCTCATATCTAGAAAAGCACTAACATCATTATCGGAGACATCTGCCCCTCATGACTAGCAGCAGCTTCCTGCTAAAATGTGTGCTTGGCTGCAGGTATCCACCTTCACTAAAATCACATATATACTGACCTCCCCCACTACCTCTTCGGAGCAGTCCCTCAGAGCTATCTGAGAGGCTGTCTCTCAGGCTATAGTCCTCATTTTGCCCCAAATAAAACTTAACTCACTACTCTCACGTTGTGCATTTTTTTCACCCAACAACTCTTGTAACTCAACAATAAGAAACTAAATAATCCAATTAAAAATTGGGCAAAAGATTTGAACAGACACCTCTATGACACTGGAAAAGGCAAAACTAAATAAACAGTAAAAAAGATCATTGGTTGCCGGGGATTCAGGGGGAGGGAGGGATGAATAGGTGGAGCACAGAGGATTTTTAGGGCAGTGAAACTACTCTTTATGAAATTACAATGGTGGATATATATCATGATACATTTGTCAAAACGCACAGAATGTAGGACACCAAGAGTGCACCCTAATGTAAACTACGGACTTGGGGTGATAATGACGTGTCAATGTAGGTTTAGCAATTGTAACAAATGTAACTTTCTGGCGGGGCACTTTGATAATGGTAAGCTATCTGTGCCTGGGGGAAGGGGTAAATGGGAAATCTCTGTACTTTCTGCTCAATTTTGCTGTTCACCCGAAACCACTTTAAAAGATAAAGTCTCCTAAAAACAAAGAAAAAGAAGCAGTATTTTTGACCTTCACTACTCAATGTGTGTACAGCCATTGTAAGCATCACCTGGAGCTTGTTAGTGCGAATTCACGGGTCCCACGTCAGACCCACTGAGTCAGAATCTCTGCAATCTGTGTTTGAACAAGCATTCTGCCCTGCAGGTGATTCTAATGCTCACAAAATTTTGAGAGGTGCTATCCTAATACTTCACAAACTTTAATGTGCAAGAATGACTAAGTATCTCATTAAAATGAAGATTCTGATTCAGTAAATCTGGAATGAGGCCAGAGATTCGGCATTTTGGGCGAGTTCCAAGGTGATGTCCAGATGCTGCTGGTATAGAGACCACTGTCTGATTAGCAAGGCTAGAACAAAGCAATAGAATGAAGCCTTCTCTTCCTGCTTCACTCTCTCTCCTCCTGCCCGCTGTTCCCAAACACACATACCCTATAATAAGGTCTCAAGTGTAATGTACCATAGGAAGAGGAAAGAAAGCTGTCCACCCTGGGTATAGGCAATAAGGGAGTATCTGTAAGGAATTTAAAAACAATCAGAAACCTGACTAAAATTTGTTCCCTTTTTTAAAAATCACCTTGTGAACAATTCTAAACATTATCAGGGATGAAATATTCCTCCTATCCCGGAATCTGTGTCTCATCTACTCTACTCCACTTCCCACTGTTATCCCTCCCTTCTGGAATGGCCATAAAAATTTGGAGAAACAGAGTCACACAAAGTCAGAAAGCTTGATTAGGAGTCAAAAGCTCCTAATCCCAGTGAAATTAGATTTCTCCTTGGATCAGAGCAAACCCCTTACTTTTCCCTTCCCCATTTTCTCAGTAACACTGCAAAGAAACATTAAGAAAATTGCTAAAGCTGTACATTTGCCTGGGGTAACTCAGGAAATCTCAGTTCTAACCAGAGCTCTGAAAGTAGCAATTATTTAAAATGCATTCAATATGGAGTTAGAGGAGGAGAGGGAGGAAGCTGGGAAGGCAGAAAACAGGGAGGAGAAAACTCCTATAAAGACTGCAGCTGCAGCATAGATACTGTGTCACACAAAGATTCCTGGGCCCTGCCTAGACTCGCTGAATCATCGATGTACATGAGGTAGAGAAATCTGCATTTATTAACAAGCATCCCAGAAGATTCACATGCCCAAAATATGTTTGCAAAACACTGATTTAGAGGAAACCTGAGTTCCAGGAAGTCTCACGATGCCAAATCATAGGCTCTTCTCAACCAATTGGAAAATCACAGCTTGAGTCCCTGATGGCTGATGGAGAAAGAAGCTCCAGCTGCCCCGTGTGGGACTCAACACACCAGTGTCCTTCCCAGGACTGAAGAAGGCCTCAGATCATTCAAGGAGAACTTTTACTGAATTGCATCCAGGTGAGACCCAGTCAGCCTGCATGAGAAACAGTCCTAGGAATTTGTTACTCTGTCTCCTGCAGTGAAGTCCGTGAAGAAGCTACTGATTTAGAAAATGTGCCCTCTTCGTAAGACTCTCAAGAGACATTGCTTCCTTGTGTTGTAAATAGCGGTCCATCTTCTGAACAATTAGGTGGTGAATTGCTTAGCTAATCAGATTTCCTTCTATACACTGACCAGTAGAAGACTTAGAGTCTAACCTGAGGTTATGCCCTACCAAATGCTTAGGATTTAACAGTGTACATTTCTGAGTTAGTTTCAGCTCTGGCTACACTTTCTATGATCCTGCTCTTTTTTCCCCCTTGCCTTTTTCACCTACTTCCAATGTTACCTTTCTATCTTTTATGTATCCTTGTAAACCACTTTAAAATACTTTGTAGAACAAATCAGGTTCTAGGTGAAGAGATGGGTAGATAAATCCTTATCGACCTCATTTTCCTTGGTTATAAAATGAGGGATTCAGACTTGGTGATCACTAACGTATCTTCCAAGTCTAAAGCCTAAAACTGTATTATAAGCTTTGATACAACAATGAACTCTCCTTTTAAATATAACATATTTCTGATGTGTTATTGCAACATTTTTCTAGCCAAGAGCTTAGTCATAAAAGAGAAGAAATATCAATTTCAAAAAGCATTTTACATCTACAAAATGTAATTGCTTTTCGCTCCATCTGATTTTAGGATAGTGTTTTAGGATTTTATGAAACCAACAGGAAAAAATAAAACGTACAGTGTCAGTAAAAACAAAACAAAAAACTTCATCTAAAATTTTAATCAAGTTTGTATATTCCTCAATCTCCCACCCATTTTTTTTTAATCTTGTTTTTCCATCTTTTCCTTCTACAAGTAGACGGAAACACAAAATTTTGATTTGGAAGCAATTAATTACAAAGTTTTAATTTTCAAACTGTAACATCATCAAACATCGTGAATGTACTCACGCGCAATTGTACACTTACAGTGGTAGAAATGGTACATATTCTGTTGCGTATATTTGACCACGGTTCTTTAAAGAGCAAGAGTTAACAGTATCAATCATGAGAGATTGCTACCTCTAATACTGACCCTGTGCATTAACACTTTTGTACTATTCTTTTCTTTTTTACATGTATGAATATTGTGTCTATTCAGAAAACTGGAAAATGGCAGAGTTGATTTATAACTTGCATCTCATTGCAATAATGCCGCTATTTAAAGAAACATAAACAGCAGTTCACAGAATGCATCTGCCACTGAATTATCAGAGATTGTTTTCTCTAAAGAATGTGTACTTTATTTTTTATCATTAACTGATTTGGATAATGGTTTAGAGTATTTCCTTGGATATACTTTCACCCCAAAATACTTTTGTGATACTTACAATAGAGCATCATCCCTGACTAAATAACATATTAGGTCTATTTTCAGTCCAAATGTAACATCTAATCACATTCCTTAAACAAAGCTCGTCTTTGTTTTACCTAAAAAAAAAAAAAAAATTAAGTCACATATATGTAGAGATAAAGATGTAGCTAGAGATAGACATACATCTAGAGGAAACTGTTATTGCCAGATTGAAAATCTGCATTTCGTATGGACGAGAAACGCTGGTAAGAAAAGTCAAAAAGAGGAGAGAAAGTAGACGAGAATTTAACCCAACCTTTATCAAAACCTTTGTGTTTTGCAAAGTGTTTGAAATGGAAGGTCTCATTGAATTCTGATCCTCCAGCCTCAAAAAAACACTTGCATTTAAGACAAAGACCGGCACATCTGTGTCCCACCCTCTTCCTACCTACTTTAATATCATCACCCTAGCTCTAACCCCTGTCTCCATGATGTTACTTCAAAATATGACATCTGGATCTTCCCTATAACACAGGTAGAGAGAAACCAGCACAACACAGCCCCATCACCTGTTTCCTGCTACATCCAAAATGGTGAATGCACCACCTAGGTCCATGCACCATGCCTGTCTGTGAGACAAACTTGTTTCTTCATGTGTGTGTGTTGACAGAAAGTCTACCCGGACCCAGACAGCCACCTCACCTAATGGCAGCACTCTGCTGCACCCACAACAAACCCTAGACTAATGGAGTATTTTGGAAAACCACAGAACTAGGAGTAGCAGTCACTGGCCCCCTAGTCCACATCATAATAAACTCAAGGATAATGTGACACTTTGCAAACTTGACCCTGGTCCAGCCCAAATTGGGTATGTGTAAGTGCATGAAGTGGATAGACATTCTTTCCAGGGGGTCAGCCATACAAGAAACCCTCTACACACATTACCAACAGTTCCCTTGGCCTTCTGCTTCTCGTGGTTGGATTCTCAAACGTTACCATTGATCAAAAGTCGCCACCCTTCGTTTTACCCCTGGGTTCTTTCGCTAGTCCAGATTCACGATGTAAAGAATGTGGTCACTTTTTCATAAACTCAATCTACAATTTGAATAAATATAACTGGCTGTCAAAATTTACTTTATCAAGTTTCCTTGTCAGAGCCTTCATTTCCTACAACTCATGGTTATTAACAAGACTTTAAATTAAAGCAAACACCCTAAACAGGAAAAAGAAAGGGCAATGATAAACAGATTTTAAATATATAGAATAGAATCTGTAAGATCAGCCTCTTTTAAGGCGCTTTTGAAGTCTGTTATTAAAATAACCTTTAATCAATAGTTTAATTCACTAGCAGGGTGGCAATGAAAAGTTATCAATAGGAAAAATGAGACAAGTCACACTGTTACAAATGTTTTTTGTTCCCCTTTTAAAGATTTGTGAAATACAAGGTTGAACATAGTAATTTGACGCCTTTTAAACTGTCACCTAAATATCATGTTCCTTTTAAAATTACAATCTCTCTTGATGAGTCATAAATTCATTACTGTTAAACTCATGTCTCTGATTGCAAGTTAAAGAGCACCATAGAGTTGTTATACATTTTACTATGTCCCATTGAATTGCTTTTGCTATGTTCTTTTAGATTTTTACTTACTGTATAGTAATTTTAGAGTTAGAAAAATGAGGCAATTTTTTTTCTAACACCTTTATTGGAGTACAATTGCTTTACAATGGTCTGTTAGTTTCTGCTTTATAACAAAGTGAATCAGCTATACATATACATATATCCCCATATCTCTTCCCTCTTGCGTCTCGGTCCCACCCTCCCTATCTCACCCACCCCGCTAGGTGGTCACAAATCACCGAGCTGATCTCTCTGTGCTATGTGGTTGCTTCCCACTAGCTATTTTACATTTGGTAGTATATATATGTCCTTGCCACTCTCTCACTTTGTCCCAGCTTACCTTTCCCCCTCCCTGTGTCCTAGAGTCCATTCTCTACGTCTGCGTCTTTATTCCTGTCCTGCCCCTAGGTTCATCAGAATCTGTTTTTTTTTTTTTTTTTTTTTTTTTTTTTTGATTCCAAATACTTGTGTTAGCATACGGTATTTGTTTTTCTCTTTCTGACTTACTTCACTCTGTATGACAGACTCTAGGTCCATCCACCTCACTACAGATAACTCAATTTCGTTTCTTTTTATGGCTGAGTAATATTCCATTGTATATTTGTGCCACATTTTCTTTATCCATTCATCTGTGTTGGACACTTAGGTTGCATCAATGTCCTGGCTATTGTAAACAGAGCTGCAGTGAACATTTTGGTACATGACTCTTTTTGAATTATGGTTTTCTCAGGGTATATGCCCAGTAGTGGGATTGCTGGGTCGTATGGTAGTTCTATTTGTAGTTTTTTAAGGAATCTGCATACTGTTCTCCATAGTGGCTGTATCCATTTACATTCCCACCAGCAGTGCAAGAGGGTTCCTTTTTCTCCACACCCTCTCCAGCATTTATTGTTTGTGGATTTTTTGATGATGGCAATTCTGACTGGTGTGAGGTGATACCTCACTATAGTTTTGATTTGCAATTCTCTAATGATGAGTGATGTAGAGCATCCTTTCATGTGTTTGTCTGCAAGCTGTACATCTTCTTTGGAGAAATGTCTATTGAGGTCTTCTGCCCATTTTTGGATTGGGTTGTTTGTTTTTTTGATATTGAGCTGCATGAGTGGCTTGTAAATTTTGGAAATTAATCCTTTGTCAGTTGCTTCATTCGCAAATATTTTCTCCCATTCTGAGGGTTGCCTTTTCGTCTTGTTTATGGTTTCCTTTGCTGTGCATATGCTTTGAGTTTCATTAAGTCCCATTTGTTTATTTTTTTAATTTCCATTTCTCTAGAAGGTGGGTAAAAAAGGACGCTGCTGTGATTTATGTCATAGAGTGTTCTGCCTATGTTTTCCTCTAAGAGTTTGATAGTGTCTGGCCTTACATTTAGGTCTTTAATCCATTCTGAGTTTATTTCTGTGTATGGTGTTAGGGAGTGTTCTAATTTTATTCTTTTACATGTAGCTGTCCAGTTTTCCCAGCTCCACATATTGAAGAGGCTGTCTTTTCTCCACTGTATATTCTTTATTAAAGATAAGGCGGGGCTTCCCTGGTGGCGCAGTGGTTGAGAGTCTGCCTGCCGATGCAGGGGACACGGGTTCGTGCCCGGTCCGGGAAGATCCCACATGCCACGGAGCAGCTGGCCCGTGAGCCATGGCCGCTGAGCCTGCGGGTCTGGAGCCTGTGCTCCACAATGGGAGAGGCCAAAACAGTGAGAGGCCCGTGTACCGCAAAAAAAAAGATAAGGTGACCATATGTGCATGGGTTTATCTCTGGGCTTTCTACCCTGTTCCATTGATCTATATTTCTGTTTTTGTGCCAGTACCATACTGTCTTGATTACTGTAGCTCTGTAGTATAGTCTGAAGTCAGGGAGCCTGATTCCTTCAGCTCCAATTTTCATTCTCAAGATTGCTTTTGCTATTCGGGGTCTTTTGTGTTTCCATACAAATTGTGAAATTTTTTGTTCTAGTTCTGTGAAAAATGCCAGTGGTAGTTTGAGAGGGATTGCACTGAATCTGTAGATTGCTTTGGGTAGTAGAGTCGTTTTCACAATGTTGATTCTTCTAATCCAAGAACATGGTATATCTCTCCATCTGTTTGTATCATCTTTAATTTCTTTCATTAGTGTCTTATAGTTTTCTGCATACAGGTCTTTTGTCTCCCTAGTTAGGTTTATTCCTAGGTATTTTATTCTTTTGTTGGAATGGTAAATGGGAGTGTTTCCTTATTTTTTCTTTCAGATTTTTCATCAATTAGTGTATAGGAGTGCAAACGATTTCTGTGCATTAATTTTGTATCCTGCTACTTTACCAAATTCATTGATTAGCTCTAGTAGTTTTCTGGTAGCATCTCAGGATTCTCTATGTATATTACCATGTCATCTGCAAACAGAGACAGCTTTACTTCTTCTTTTCCAATTTGGATTCTTTTTATTTCTTTTTCTTCTCTGATTACTGTGGCTAAAACTTCCAAAACTATGTTGAATAACAGTGGTGAGAGTGGACAACCTTTTCTTGTTCCTGATCTTAGAGGAAATGGTTTCAGTTTTTCACCACTGAGAACAATGTTGGCTGTGGGTTTGTCATATATGGCCTTTATTATGTTAAGGTAAGGTCACGCTATGCCTACTTTCTGGAGAGTTTTTATCAAAAATGGGTGTTGAATTTTGTCGGAAGCTTTTCCTGCATCTATTGAGATGATCATATGGTTTTTCTCCTTCAATTTGTTAATATGGTGTATGATATTGATTGATTTGCATATATTGAAGAATCCTTGCATTCCTGGGATAAACCCCACTTGATTATGGCGTATGATCCTTTTATTGTGTTGCTGGAATCTGTTTGCTAGTATTTCACTGAGAATTTCGGCATCTATGTTCATCAGTGATATGGCCTATAGTTTTCTTTCTTTGGGACATCTTTGTCTGGTTTTGGTATCAGGGTGATGGTGGCCTTGCAGTTTGGGAGTGTTCCTCCCTCTGATATATTTTGGAAGAGTTTGAGAAGGATAGGTGTTAGCTCTTCTCTCAATGTTTGATAGAATTCGCCCGTGAAGGTATCTGGTCCTGGGCTTTTGTTTGTTGGAAAATTTTTAATCACAGTCTCAATTTCAGTGCTTGTGATTGGTCTGTTTATATATTCTCTTTCTTCCTGGTTCAGTCTCAAAGGTTGTGCTTTTCTAAGAATTTGTCCATTTCTTCCAGGTTGTTCATTTTATTGGCATAGAGTTGCTTGTAGTAATCTCTCATGATCCTTTGTATTTCTGCAGTGTCAGTTGTTACTTCTCGTTTTTCATTTTTAATTCTATTGATTTGGGTTTTCTCCCTTTTTTTCTTGATGAGTCTGCTTAATGGTTTATCTATTTTGTTTATCTTTTCAAAGAACAAGCTTTTAGTTTTATTGATCTTTGCTACTGTTTCCTTCATTTCTTTTTCTATTATTTCTGATCTGCCCTTTATGAGTTCTTTCCTTCTGCTAAATTTGGGGGGTGTTGTTCTTTTTCTGTAATTGCTTTAGGTGTAAGGTTAGGTTGTTTATTTGAGATGTTTCTTGTTTCTTGAGGTAGGATTGTATTGCTATAAACTTCCCTCTTAGATTTGCTTTTACTGTATCCCATAGATTTGGGGTCATCGTGTTTTCATTGTCATTTGTTTCTAGGTATTTTTTGATTTCCTCTTTGACTTCTTCAGTAGTCTCTTGGTTGTTTAGGAATGTATTGTTTAGCTTCCATGTGTTTATATTTTTTACTGATTTTTCCCTGTAACTGATATCTAGTCTCATGGCATTGTGGTCGAAAAAGATACTTGATACAATTTCAGTTTTCCTAAATTTACCAAGGCTTGATTTGTGACCCAAGATATGATCTATCCTGGAAAATGTGCCATGAGCACTTGTGAACAAAGTGTATTCTGTTGTTTTTGGACGGAATGTCCTATAAATATCAATTAACTCCATCTTGTTTAATGTATCATTTAAAGCTTGTGTTTCCTCATTTATTTTCATTTTGGATGATCTGTCCATTGGTGAAAGTGGGGTGTTAAAGTCCCCTACTCTGATTGTGTTACTGTCGATTCCCCCTTCTATGGCCGTTTGCATTTGCCTTATGTATTGAGGTGCTCCTATGTTGGGTGCCTATGTATTTACAATTTTTATTATATCTTCCTCTTGGATTGATCCCTTGATCATGATGTAGTGTGCTTCACTGTCTCTTGTAACAGTCTTTATTTTAAAGTCTGTTTTGTCTGATATGAGAATTGCTACTACAGCTTTCTCTTGATTTCCATTTGTATGAAGTATCTTTTTCCATCTCCTCACTTTCAGTCTGTATGTGTCCCTAGATCCGAAGTGAGTCTCTTGTAGACAGCATATATATGGATCTTGTTTTTTTATCCATTCAGGCAGTCTGTGTCTTTTGACTGGACCGTTTAACCCATTTACAATTAAGGTAGTAACCGATATGTATGTTCCAATTACCATTTTCTTAATTGTTTTGGGTTTGTTATTGTAGGTCTTTCCTTCTCTTGTATTTCCTGACTAGAGAAGCTCTTTTAGCATTTGTTGTAAAGCTGGTTTAGTGGTGTTGCATTTTCTCAGCTTTTGCTTGTCTGTATACAGGATTTGATTTCTGTGTTGGATCTGAATGAGATCCTTACTGGGTAATCTTGGTTGTAGGTTTTTCTCCTTCATCACATTTTTTTTTAATAAACTTATTTATTTATTTTAATGTTGGGTGTGTTGGGTCTTCGTTTCTGTGCGAGGGCTTTCTCTAGTTGCGGCTAGTGGGGGCCACTCTTCGTCGCGGTGTGTGGGCCTCTCACTGTCACGGTCTCTCTTGTTGCAGAGCACAGGCTCCAGATGCGCAGGCTCAGTAATTGTGGCTCATGGGCCTAGTTGCTCTGCGGCATGTGGGATCTTCCCACACCAGGGCTCGAACCCGTGTCTCCTGCATTGGCAGGCAGATTCTCAACCACTGCGCCAACAGGGAAGCCCTCCTTCATCACTTTTAATATGTCCTGCCACTCCCTTCTGGCTTGCAGAGTTTCTGCTGAAAGATCAGCTGTTTACCTTATGGGGATTCCCTTGTATGTTATTTGCTGTTTTTCCCTTGCTGCTTTCAATATTTTTTCTTTGTATTTAATTTCTGATAGTTTGATTAATACGTGTCTTGGCATCTTTCTCCTTGAATTTCTCCTTGGACTCTCTGTGCTTCCTGGACTTGATTAACTATTTCCTTTCCCATATTAGGGAAGTTTTCAACTATAACCTCTTCAAATATTTTCTTAGTCCCTTTCTTTTTCTCTTCTTTTCCTGGGACCCTTCAAGTATTGGTGCGTTTAATGTTGTCCCAGAAGCCTCTGTGACTGTCCTCAATTCTTTTCATTCTTTTTTCTTTATTCTGCTCTGCGGTAGTTATTTCCACTATTTTATCTTCCAGGTCACTTATCTGTTCTTCTGCCTCAGTTATTCTGCTATTGATTCCTTCTAGAGAATTTTTAATTTCATTTATTGTGTTGTTCATCCTTGTTTGTTTGCTCTTTAGTTCTTCTAGGTCCTTGTTAAATGTTTCTTGTATTTTCTCCATTCTATATCCAAGATTTGGGATCATCTTTACTATCATTACTCTGAATTCTTTTTCAGGTAGACTGCCTATTTCCTCCTCATTTGTTTGGTCTGGTGGGTTTTTACCTTGCTCCTTCATCTGCTATGTGTTTCTCTGTCTGCTCATTTTGCTTAACTTACTGTGTTTGGGGTCTCCTTTTCGCAGTCTGCCGGTTCGTAGTTCCCGTTGGGTCTCCTTTTCACAGGCTGAAGGTTCGTGGTTCCCTTTTTTTTGGTGTATGCCCCCAGTGGCTAAGGTTGGTTCAGTGGGTTGTGTAGGCTTCCTGGTGGAGGGGACTGATGCTTGTGTGGATGAAGCTGGACCTGTCTTTCTGGTGGGCAAGACTGCATCCAGTGGTGTGTTTTGGGGTGTCTGTGAACTTATTATGCTTTTAGGCAGTCTCTCTGCTAATGGGTGGGGTTGTGTTCCTGTCTTGCTAGCTGTTTGGCATAGGGTGTCCAGCACTGTAGCTTGCTGTTCGTTGAGTGGAGCTGAGTCTTAGCATTGTGATGGAGATCTCTGGGAGGGCTTTTACCGTTTGATATTATGTGGAGCCAGGAAGTCTCTGGTGGACCAATGTCCTGATCTCTGCTCTCCCACATCAGAGGCACAGGCCTGACACCGGCTGGAGCACAAAGACAGCATAAGCCACATGCCTCAGAAGAAAATGGAGAAACGGAGAAAGAAAGAAGGAAAAAATAAAATAAAGTTATTAAAATAAAAAAGTAATAAAAAATTTTTAAGTAATAAAAAAATAGAAGGAAAAACAAAGGACAGATAGAACCCTAGGACAAATGGTAAAAGCAAAGCTATACAGCCAAAATCACACAAAGAAGTATACACATACATATACACACTCACAAAAAGAGAAAAAGGAAAAAAATACATATATATATAAAAAGAAAAGGAAGAGAGCAAATAATCAAACCTACCAATGATAATGAACTCTAAATACTAAACTAACATAAACATAAAACCAGAAACAAATTAGATACAAAAAGCAAACCCCAAGTCTACAGTGGCTCCCAAAGTCTACCGCCTAAATTTTGGGATGATACATTGTCTATTCAGGTATTCCAGAGATGCAGGGTACATCAAGTTGATTGTGGAGATTTAATCCGCTGCTCCTGAGGCTGCTGGGAGAGATTTCCCTTTCTCTTCTTTGTTCGCACAGCTCCCGGGGTTCAGCTTTGGATTTGGCCCCGCCTCTGCGTGTAGGTCACCTGAGGGCCACTGTTCTTTGCTCAGACAGGACAGGGTTAAAGGAGCAGCTGATTACGGGGCTCTGGCTCACTCAGGCCAGGGGGAGGGAGGGGTACGGAGTGCGGGGCGAGTCTGTGGCAGCAGAGGCTGGCATGACATTGCACCAGCCTGAGGTGCACCTTGTGTTCTCCCGGGGAAGTTGTCCCTGGATCACGGGACCCTGGCAGTGGCGGACTGCACAGGTTCCCTGGTGGGTGTGGATAGTGAACTGTGCTTGCACACAGGCTTCTTGGTGGTGCAGCAGCAGCCTTAGCATCTCATGCCCGTCTCTGGGGTCTGTGCTGATAGCCGCGTCTCACGCCCATCTCTAGAGCTCGTTTAGGTGGTGCTCTGAATCTCCTCTCCTCACGCACCCCGAAACAATGGTCTCTTGCCTCTCAGGCACTTCCAGACTTTTTCCTGGACTCCCTCCCAGCTAGCCTTGGCGCACTAGCCCGCTTCAGGCTGTGTTCACGCAGCCAACCCCAGTCCTCTTCCTGGGATCTGATCTCCGAAGCCTGAGCCTCAGCTCCCAGCCCCCACCTGCCTCAGCAGGTGAGCAGACAAGCCTCTGAGGCTGGCGAGTGCTGGTCGGCACTGATCCTCTGTGCGGGAATCTCTCCACTTTGCCCTCCACACCCCTGTTGCTCTCCTCCGTGGCTCTGAAGCTTCCTCCCTGCCCAACGCCGTCTCCGCCAGTGAAGGGGTTTCCTAGTGTGTGGCAACTTTTCCTCCTTCACAGCTCCCCCGCAGAGGGGCACGTCCCATCCCTGTTCTTTTATCTCTGTTTTTTCTTTTTTCTTTTGCCCTACCCAGGTACATTGGACGTTTCTTGCATTTTGGGAAGTCTGAGGTCTGCCAGCATTCAGTAGGTGCTCTGTAGGAGTTGTTCCACATGTAGATGTATTTCTGATGTATCTGTGGGGAGGAAGGTGATCTCCACATCTTACTCCTCCACCATCTTGAAGGCCCTCTCTGAGGCAATTTTTGAAAAACTATAATCTTAAGTTTTGTTTCAGAATTTGCAGACTTCATCTTATTCACTTTTCTAAGACTGGTGTCTACTATAGTGCCTGGCATATTGATGGCATCTAATAAATACTGATTAAATTAGAAAAAATTAATTTTTAGACAATCAATTCCACCATAATCTAAGCTAAAGTACTGTGGTTGTGACACTATTCTCTAGGCCTACATATGCAGGACTTAAAACTTCCAAGAAGTATTTTTGCTTGTCATTCTTCTGTCTTGTTTGCTTCTCTGTATTTTTAAGATGACATATTTCTTCAATTTTAAGGTTCCATGGATTATAAAGGAAACATTTTACAAATAGCTCTACGGGAGAAAAAAGGGAAAAAAGAAACTACCAAGGTGAATGTAAACATCAATTTTATGATGCATCCCAATCTTATATACGTTAAAAGATAAAAATTTAATGTCTCAGAACCAAGTAGACAGAGTATAGTGGTAGAGACTTGGTTTGTTATTATGATCTGTCTTCATTTTATTTTCTGGCACATCAAACGAACTTAGGACAGGATATGTACTCTGAGGAATTGTGGTGGGTTTTTGTACTCTTTGGGGCAAAGTCTATGGGCAGTATTAGTCAGGGGCTTTGTCTTCCCATGGCCTTTTGTTCAGTGCGTACTGTACCATGATTCCCAACAAAGAGGGAACAGCAAGCATCTCATGTCACAAGGGAAAGAGTAATAATTTGGTACCAAGCATAGGTACCAAGAGTACCTCGAAAGAAAGAACTTTGGAATGTGTACATTAAAATGTATGTAATGGAAGTGTTTTCATCTAAGTAAACAATTATGAGGGAATTATTCAAAGTTTAAATTGTTCAGATTTCTCCTTTCCTATAACCTAGTCTGAATGACTCTATTTTGAAAACTTGAAAGGTTCAAGCAATTACTGGGGTTACAAAGGCAGGTAAAAATAGCCTGCAAGAATAGTAAGAAATGAGGAGAAGAAAAGAAGGGAGAATCAAAGGTGAAATATAGGCAGAAGAAGTTCTTGGGAAGTCTAGGACATTCTAATACAAATCACCAATTGTTACTTGTCCAGGAGAAAATAACTGTCCTGAATTTATTTCTGGGATTTTTAAAGCCTTGAAATTAACATCTTAGTGACGCACACAAAACAAAGTACAAAATTCTATCACTGAATCTCCTAAACAAGATGCTTGATTATGCCCAGATGATTTTTAATTCCACTTTTAATTCTTCCCTGTTGCTTATCATGCTTCTGAGTTGTTTCTTCCTAAGAAGAGTTCTCATGTATCCAGGAAATGCAAGCTAACCTTAATTCTCTTCTAAACAAATCAAGGAGAAAGATAAGTTGGATCCTGCAAATAAAATAATTTAATGTATTCAAAATTGTTATCTAAATAATATAGGCTGTTATTATTCTTATTTGTGAATGTGAATAAGCAAAAGTTAATTATACAGCAGTTGCAAAGCACAGATACATACTTTTAATTCCTACCATCTCTTTATTTAATACCATTTTTGATATTTCAAAGTAGTCAATCAAATGATTTTGTTTGTACTACATATAATTCTCAAATGTTTGTCTTCTCTAGAAAGAGAATAACTAGATTTGAATAATGATCAAAGCCTCATTAGGACAATTCGTAATTTTTTATTCCAATTAATGATTACTGCAGTACAAAGGTGCTGGTTTTTATACACAGAGCTCTGATTTAGAAGAATACTCAGTGTACCAATGGAGAAACTACATATTCATGTTAGTATAAACTAGCTGGTGATCATTTAATTCATTCCCCAGGTTTCTATGTAAAACAAATTATAGTTAGTACAGCTCTTAAACTTACCCAGTGGAGATTCTACTTTCTTTCTTTCTTTTTTTTTTTTTAACATCTTTATTGGAGTATAATTGCTTTACAATGGTGTGTTAGTTTCTGCTGTGTAACAAAGTGAATCAGTTATACATATACATATATCCCCATATATCCTCATCTTGTGTCTCCCTCCCACCCTTCCTACCTCACCCCTCTAGGTGGTCACAAATCACGGATGTGATCTCCCTGTGTTATGTGGCTGCTTCCCACTAGCTATCTATTTTGCATTTGGTAGTGTATATAAGTCCATGTCACTCTCTCACTTCGTCCCAGCTTAACTTTCCCCTCCCAGTGTCCTCGAATCCATTCTCTACATCTGCGTCTTTATTCCTTTCCTGCTCTGAGGTTCATCAGAAACTTTTCTTTTTTTTAGATTCCATACGTATGTGTTAGCATACGGTTTTTGTTTTTATCTTTCTGACTCACTTCACTCTGTATGACAGACTCTAGGTCCAACCACCTCACTACAAATAACTCAATTTCATTTCTTTTTACGGCTGAGTAATATTCCATTGTATATATGTGCCACATCTTCTTTATCCATTCATCTGTTGATGGACACTTAGGTTGCTTCCATGTCCCTCCTACTGTAAACAGTGCTGCAATGAACATTGTGGTACATGACTCTTTTTGAATTATGGTTTTCTCAGGGTATATGCCCAGTAGTGGGATTGCTGGGTCGTATGGTAGTTCTATTTTTAGTTTTTAAGGAACCTCTATTCTGTTCTCTATAGTGCTGTATCAATTTACATTTCCACCAACAGTGCAAGAGGGTTCCCTTTTATCCACACCCTCTCCAGCATTTACTGTTTGTAGATTTTTTGATGATGGCCATTCTGACTGGTGTGAGGTGATACCTCATTGTAGTTCTGATTTGCATTTCTTAATGGTTAGTGATGTTGAGCATCCTTTCATGTGTTTGTTGGCAATCTGTATATCTTCTTCAGAGAAATGTCTAGGCAGGTCTTCTGCCCACTTTTGGATTGGGCTGTTTGTTTTTTTGAAATTGAGCTGCATGAGCTGCTTATAAATTTTGGAGATTAATCCTTTGTTGGTTGCTTCATTTGCAAATATTTTCTCCCATTCTGAGGTTTGTCTTTTCGTCTTTTTTTATGTTTTCCTTTGCTGTGCAGAAGCTTTCATTAGGTCCCATTTGTTTATTTTTGTTTTTATTTCCATTTCTCTAAGAGGTGGGTCAAAAGGATCTTGCTGTGATTTATGTCATAGAGTGTTCTGCCTATGTTTTCCTCTAAGAGTTTTATAGTGTCTGGCTTACATTTAGTTCTGTAATCCGTTTTGAGTTTATTTCTGTGTATGGTGTTAGGAAATGTTCTAATTTCGTTCTTTTACATGTAGCTGTTCTAGTCTCTGAAAATTCTTAAAATAATTCCTACACATGGCTAATCTACATCCCTTCTGAAACATTAATCCTGTTTCCTCTCTACTGGTAAAATTCTCTGAAAATGTATTTATCTTCTTCAATACACCAAAAATGATTGTGATATAAGTGAGGAAGGTAACATTTTTTTCTCAGTTTCTAAGTTATCTAAGATATGGTGTGTTAATTATATCATCTCTAATCCCTACATGATCCTGTGAGTATTCAGATGTGCATATTTGCATACAGTGCTTACATCCTGATTTTTTTCATGGACTCTTCACTTGGAAAATCCTTTACTGAGGGCCTGAGTATAGTTGTTGGGTAAACTGGAAAAGAGCTACTAACACTGTACTCGGTTTTTGGCCTTCAAATAACTCAAAGAGTTAGGAGGATTTGAAACCAAGATGGCGGAGTAGAAGGACGTGCTCTCACTCCCTCTTGCGAGAAAACCAGAATCACAACTAACTGCTGAACAATCATCGACAGGAAGACACTGGAACTCACCAAAAAAGATACCCCACATCCAAAGACAAAGGAGAAGCCATAGTGAGACGGTAGGAGGGGCGCAACACAGTAAAATCAAATCCCATAACTGCTGGGTGGGTGACTCACAAACTGGAGAACACTTATACCACAGAACTCCACCCCCTGGAGTGAAGGTTCTGAGCCCCACGTCCGGATCCTGAACTTGGGGTGCAGCAACAGGAGGAGGAGTTCCTAGAGAATCAGACTTTGAAGGCTAGTGGGATTTGATTGCAGGACTATGACAGGACTGGGGGATACAAAGACTCCACTCTTGGAGGGCACGCACAAGGTAGTGTTCACATCAGGACCAAGGGGAAGGAGCAGGGACCACAGGGGAGACTGAACCAGACCTACCTGCTAGTGTTCGAGGGTCTCCTGCAGAGGCAGTGCGTGGCTGTGGCTCACCATGAGGACAAGGACACTGGAAGCAGAACTTCTGGGAAGTACTCCTTGGCGTGACCACTCCCAGAGTCCACCATTAGCCCCACCAAAGAGCCCAGGTAGACTCCAGTATTGGGTTGCCTCAGGCCAAACAACCAACAGAGAGGAAACCCGGCCCCACCCATCAGCAGTCAAGCAGATTAAAGTTTTACTGAGCTCTGCCCACCAGAGCAACAGCCAGCTCTACCCACCACCAGTCCCTCCCATCAGGAAACTTACACAAGCCTCTTAGATAGCCTCATCCACCAGAGGGAAGACAGCAGAAGCAAGAAAAACTACAATCCTGCAGCCTGTGGAACGAAAACCACATTCACAGAAAGATAGACAAGATGAAAAGGCAGAGGGCTATGTACCAGATGAAGGAACAAGATAAAACCCCAGAAAAATAACTAAATGAAGTGGAGATAGGCAGCGTCCCAGAAAAAGAATTCAGAATAATGATAGTGAAGATGATCCAGGACCTCGGAAAAAGAATGGAGGCAAAGATTGAGAAGATGCAAGAAATGTTTAACAAAGACCTAGATGAATTAAAGAACAAGAAAACAGAGATGAACAATACAATAACTGAAATGAAAATAAATTAGAAGGAATCAATAGCAGAATAACTGAGGCAGAAGAACAGATAAGTGACCTGGAAGACAGAATGGTGGAATTCACTGCTTCAGAACAGAATAAAGAAAAAAGAATGAAAAGAAATGAAGACAGCCTGAGAGACCTCTGGGACAACAGTAAACGCAACAACATTCGCCCTATAGCGGTCCCAGAAGGAGAAGAGAGAGAGAAAGAACCCGAGAAAATATTTGAAGAGATTATAGTCGAAAACTTCCCCAACGTGGGAAAGAAAATAGCAACCCAAGTCCAGGAAGCACAGAGAGTTCCATACAGGATAAACCCAAGGAGAAACACGCTGAGACACATAGTAATCAAATTGGCAAAAATTAAAGACAAATTATTGAAAGCAGTAAGGGAAAAATGACAAATAACATACAGAGGAACTCGCATAAGGTTAAGATCTGATTTCTCAGCAGAAACTCTACAAGCCAGTAGGCAGAGGCATGACACACTTAACGTGATGAAAGGGAAGAACCTACAACCAAGATTACTCTACCCCAAGGATCTCATTCAGATTTTATTGAGAAATCAGAAGCTTTACAGACAAGCAAAAGCTAATTTTTTGCTTTTGCTAACACGATGTTAGCAAAAGCTAACATGACGGTCCAAAACCTATGGGATGCAGCAAAAACAGTTCTAAGAGGGAAGTTTATAACTATACAAGCCTACCTCACTTCAGCACCACCAAATCAGCTTTACAACAAAAGCTAAAGGAACTTCTCTAAGTGGAAAACACAGGAGAAGAAAAGGACCTACCAAAAAAACCCCAAAACAATTAAGAAAATGGTCATAGGAACATACATATCGATAATTACCTTAAACGTAAATGGATTAAATGCTGCAACCATAAGACACAGGCTTGCTGAATGGACACAGAAACAAGACCCATATATATGCTGTCTACAAGACACCCACTTCAGATCTAGGGACACATTCAGACTGAAAGTAAAGGGATGGAAAAGGATATTCCATGCAAATGAAAATCAGAAGAAAGCTGGAGGAGCAATACTCATATCAGATAAAACAGACTTTAAAATAAAGAATGTTACAAGAGACAAAGAAGGACACTACATAATGATCAAGGGATCAATCCAAGAAGAAGATATAACAATTATAAATATATATGCACTCCACATAGGAGCACCTCAATACATAAGGCAACTGCTAACAGCTATAAAAGAGGAAATCAACAGTACCACAATAATAGTGGGGGACTTTAACACCTCACTTACACCAATGGACAGATCATCCAAACAGAAAATTAATAAGGAAACACAAGCCTTAAATGACACAATAGACAAGATAGACTTAATTGATATTTATAGGACATTCCATCCAAAAACCACAGATTACACATTCTTCTCAAGTGCGCACAGAACATTCTCCAGGATAGATCACATCTTGGGTCACAAATCAGGCCTCAGCAAACTTACGAAAACTGAAATCATATGAAGCATCTTTTCTGACCACAGTGCTATGAGATTACAAATCAATACAGGGAAAAACACGTAAAAAGCACAAACACATGGAGGCTAAACAATACGTTACTAAATAACTAACAGATTACTGAAGAAATCAAAGAGGAAATCAGGACATACCTAGAGGGCTTCCCTGGTGGTGCAGTGGTTCAGAGTCCGCCTGCTGATGCAGGGGACACGGGTTCGTGCCCCGGTCAGGGAGGATGCCACATGCTGCGGAGCGGCTAGGCCTGTAAGTCATGGCCTCTGAGCCTACGCATCCAGAGCCCGTGCTCCGCAATGGGAGAGGCCACAACAGTGAGAGGCCCGCATACCGCAAAAAAAACAAACAAAAAAACATACCTAGAGACAAATGACGATGAAAACACGATGATCCAAAACCTTTGGGATGCAAAAAAGCAGTTCTAAGAGGGAAGTTTATAGCTATGCAAGCCTACCTCAAGAAACAAGAAAAATCTCAAATAAACAATCTAACGTTACACCTAAAAGACCTAGAGAAAGAAGAACAAACAAAACCCAAAGTTAGCGAAAGGAAAGAAATCATAAAGATCAGAGCAGATATAAATGAAATAGAAATAAAGAAAACAATAGCAAAGATCAATAAAACTAAAAGATGGTTTTTTGAGAAGATAACAAAATTGATAAACCATTAGCCAGATTCAAAAAGAGGAAGAGGACCCAAATCAATAAAATTCAAAATGAAAAAGAAGAAGTTACAACAGACACCACAGAAATACAAAGCATCCTAAGAGACTACTCCCAGCAACTCTATGCCAATGAAATGGACAACCTGGAAGAAATGGACAAATTCTTAGAAAGGTATAACCCCAAAGACTGAGTGAGGAAGAAATAGAAAATATGAACAGACCAATCACAAGTAATGAAATTGAAACTGTGATTAAAAATTTTCCAGAAACAAAAGTCCAGGACCACATGGCTTCACAGGTGTATTCTATCTAACATTTATAGAAGAGTTAACACCCATGTTCTCAAAGTCTCCCAAAAAATTGCAGAGGAAGGAACACTCCCAAACTCATTCTATGAGGCCACCATCACCCTGATACCAAAACCAGACAAAGACACTACAAAAAAAGAAAATTACAGGCCAATATCACTGATGACTATAAATGCAAAAATCCTCAAAGAAATACTAGCAAACAGAACGCAACAACACATTAAAAGGATCATACACTATGTTCAAGTGGGATTTATCCCAGGGATGCAAGGATTCTTCAATATACCCAACTCAATCAATAATGATACACCATATTAACAAATTGAAGAAGAAAAACCATAGGACCATCTCAATAGATGCAGGAAAAGGTTCTGAAAAAATTCAACACCCATTTATGATAAAAACTCTCCAGAAAGTGGGCATAGAGGAAACCTACCTCAACATAATAAAGGCCATATGTGACAAACCCATAGGAAACATCATTTTCAATGGTGAAAAACTGAAAGCATTTCCTCTAAGATCAGGAACAAGACAAGAATGTCCACTCTCACCACTATTATTCAACATAGGTTTGGAAATCCTAGCCATGGCAATCAGCGAAGAAAAAGAAATAAAAGGAATACAAATCAGAAAAGAAGAAGTAAAACTGTCACTGCAGATGACGTGATACAATACATAGAGAATCCTAAAGAAGCCACCAGAAAACTACTAGAGCTAATCCATGAATTTGGTAAAGTTTCAGGATACAAAATTAATGCACAGAAATCTCTTGCATTCCTATATACTAATGATGAAAACTCTGAAAGAGAAATTAAGGAAACACTCCCATTTACCACTGCAACAAAAAGAATAAAATACCTAGGAATAAACCTACCTAGAGAGACAAAAGAGCTGTATGCAGAAAACTATAAGACACTGATGAAAGAAATTAAAGATGATACCAACAGATGGAGAGATATACCATGTTCTTGGATTGGAAGAATCAATATTGTGGAAATGATTATACTACACAAAGCAATCAACAGATTCAATGCAAGCCCTATCAAATTACCAATAGCATTTTTTACAGAACTAGAACAAAAAATCTTAAAATTTGTATGGAGACACAAAAGACTGCGAATAGCCAAAGTGGTCTTGAAGGAAAAAAGCAGAGCTGGAGGAATCAGACTCCCTGACTTCAAACTATACTACAAAGCTACAGTAATTGAGACAGTATGGTACTAGCACAAAAACAGAAATATAGATCAATGAAACAGGATAGAAGGCCCAGAGATAAACCCACGCACCTATGGTCAACTAATCTATGACAAAGGAGGCAAGGCTATACAATGGAGAAAAGACAATCTCTCCAATAAGTGCTGCTGGGAAAACTGGACAGCTACTTATAAAAGAATGAAATGAGAACACTCCCTAACACCATACACAAAAATAAACTCAAAATGGATTAAAGACCTAAATGTAAGACTGGACACTATAAAACTCATAGAGGAAAACATAGGAAGAACTCTCTTTGACATAAATCACAGCAAGATATTTTTTGATCTACCTCCTAGAATAATGGAAATAAAAACGAAAATAAACAAATGGGACCTAATGAAACCTAAAAGCTTTTGCACAGCAAAGGAAACCATAAACAAGACGAAAAGACAACCCTCAGAATGGGAGAAAATATTTGCAAATGAATCAACTGACAAAGGATTAACCTCCAAAATATACAAACAGCTCATGCAGCTCAATAACAAAAAAACAAACAAGCCAATCCAAAAATGGGCAGAAGACCTAAATAGACATTTCTCAAAAGAAGGCATACAGATGGCCAAGAAGCACATGAAAAGCTGCTCAACATCACTAATTATTAGAGAAATGCAAATCAAAACTACAGTGAGGTATCACCTCACACCAGTTAGCATGGGCTTCATCAGAAAATCTACAAACAACAAATGCTGGAGAGGGTGTGGAGAAAAGGGAAACTTCTTGCACTGTTGGTGGGTATGTAAACTGCTACAGCCACTATGGAGAACAGTATACAGGGTCCTTAAAAACTAAAACTAGAATTACCATATAATCCAGCAATCCCACTATGGGGCATATACCCAGGGAAAATCATAATTCAAAAAGACACATGCACCCCAATGTTCATTGCAGTACTATTTACAATAGCCAGGTAATGGAAGCAACCTAAGTGCCCATCAATAGAGGAATGGATAAAGAAGATGTGGTACATATATACAATGGAATATTACTCAGCCATAAAAAGTAACGAAATTGGGTCATCTGTTGAGACGTGGATGGATCTAGAGACTGTCATACAGAGTGATGTCAAAAAGAGAAAAACAAATATCATATTAACGCATATATGTGGAACCTAGAAAAATGGTACAGATGAACCAGGTTGCAGGGCAGAAATTGAGACACAGATGTAGAGGACAAACGTATGGACACCAAGTGGGGAAAGTGGCAGGGGGGTGGGGTGGGGCTGTGATGAATTCGGTGATTGGAATTGACATGTATACACTGATGTGTATAAAACTGATGACTAATAAGAACCTGCTGTATAAAAAAGTAAATAAAATAAAATTCAAAAAAAAGAAAAGAGATGGGAAGATTTAGCATGAATCATTCTCAGATTTTCTGCTCTACCAGCACTGCTCTCAGAATTTTTTGTAAATTAGATCTATAACTGGAAAAAGTTTGATCATGAAGGGTTTTTTTACCCCCCAAGTAGAGAATATATCAGAATTTCTTTGGAATCAGTAAGGCAGACAATTCCCTAAGGTGAAGGGGGGGGCGGGGAATCAAAACAACATCCAGAAATAAGCACTGAAGGAAAATCTACCTGGGTTTGAGGCCAGTTTGGGATTAGTAAAGTATGAAGAAGAAAATTAAGTTTTTAATGTCAAATATGACATGAGAAAGAATACCTCTATGTAACAGGAACTTTGTTTTGACTCAATAGATTGCTTTAAAGTTTGGGGATTGATTAAACAGTTACTTAAGTTTTAGCGATTTTAAGAAAGATGGCATAATATTTTTTATTGTAAGTCATTTGTGGTTAACTTTTATATCCAATTTGCAAGTGAATACCTTGCCACCACCATGACACTAAACATGCACCACAGTAATAACCTCAACAAAGGGAAAGTTAACCACTAAAATATAGAAGCTGCGAGATAACTTATAACTAAGAGATGACCCTTCCGAACTATAATACATCTTAGGATTCTTTTTTATATTTCTGGAAAAAATGTCATTGAGGTTTTTTTTTTGTTTGGTTTGGTTTGGTTTTATTCTTCCTACAACAGATTCACTTTCTTTTTTCTTTTTTTTACTTTTAAAAGAAGGAATCCAAATCGGAAAAGAAGTAAAGCTGTCACTGTTTGCAGATGACATGATACTGTACATAGAGAATCCTAAAGATGCTACAAGAAAACTACTAGAGATAATCAATGAATTTGGTAAAGTAGCAGAATACAAAATTAATGCACAGAAATCTCTTGCATTCCTATACACTAATGATGAAACCTCTGAAAGTGAAATCAAGAAAACACTCCCATTTACCATTGCAATAAAAAGAATAAAATATTTAGGAATAAACCTACCTAAGGAGACAAAAGACCTGTATGCAGAAAATTATAAGAAACTGATGAAAGAAATTAAAGATGATACAAATAGATGGAGAGATATACCATGTTCTTAGACTGGAAGAAACAAAATTGTGAAAATGACTCTACTACCCAAAGCAACCTACAGATGCAATGCAATCCCTATCAAACTACCACTGGCATTTTTCACAGAACTAGAACAAAAAATTGCAGAATTTGTATGGAAACACAAAAGACCCTGAATAGCCAAAGCAATCCTGACAACGAGAAATGGAGTTGGAGGAATCAGGCTCCGTGACTTCAGACTATACTACAAAGCTACAGTAATCAAGAGAGTATAGTACTGGCACAACAACAGAAATATAGAGCAATGGAACAGGATAGAAAGCCCAGAGATAAACCCATGCACATATGGTCACCTTATCTTTGATAAAGGAGGCAAGAATATATAGTGGAGAAAAGACAGCTTCTTCAGTAAGTGGTGCTGGGAAAACTGGACAGGCACATGTAAAAGTATGAAATTAGAACACTCCCTAACACCATACACAAAAATAACCTCAAAATGGATTAAAGACCTAAATGTGGGCTTCCCTGGTGGCGCAGTGGTTGAGCATCCACCTGCTGATGCAGGGGACATGGGTACGTGCCCCGGTCCGGGAAGATCCCACATGCCGTGGAGCGGCTGCGCCCGTGAGCCATGGCTGCTGAGCCTGCGTGGCCAGAGCAGTGAGAGGCCTGTGTACCGCAAAAAAAAAAAAAGACCTAAATGTAAGGCCAGACATTATCAAACTCTTAGAGGAAAACATAGGCAGAACACTCTATTACATAAATCACGGCAAGATCCTTTTTGACCCACCTCCTAGAGAAATGAAAATAAAAACAATAATAGACAAATGGGACCTAATGAAACTTAAAAGCTTTTGCACAGGGCTTCCCTGGTGGCGCAGTGGTTGAGAGTCCGCCTGCCGATGCAGGTGATGGGGGTTCGTGCCCTGGTCTGGGAGGATCCCACATGCCGCGGAGCGGCTAGTCCTGTGAGCCATGGCCGCTGAGCCTGTGCTTTCGGAGCCTGTGCTCCGCAACGGGAGAGGCCACAACAGTGAGAGGCCCGCGTACTACAAAAAAAAAAAGCTTTTGCACAGCAAATGAAACCATAAACAAGACCAAAAGACAACCCTCAGAATGGGAGAAAATATTTGCAAATGAAGCAACTGACAAAGGATTAATCTCCAAGATTTACAAGCAGCTCATGCAGCTCAATAACAAAAAAACAAACAACCCAATCCAAAAATGGGCAGAAGACCTAAACAGACATTTCTCCAAAGAAGATATACAGACTGCCAACAAACATATTAAAGAATACTCAACATCATTAATCATTAGAGAAATGCACATCAAAACTACAATGAGATATCATCTCACACTGGTCAGAATGCCCATCATCAAAAAATCTGCAAACAATAAATGCTGGAGAGGGTGTGGAGAAAAGGGAACCCTCTTGCACTGTTGGTGGGAATGTAAATTGATACAGCCACTATGGAGAACAGTATGGAGGTTACTTAAAAAACTAAAAATAGAACTACCATACGACCCAGCAATCCCACCACTGGGCATATACCCTGAGAAAACCATAATTCAAAAAGAGTCATGTACCACAATGTTCATTGCAGCTCTATTTACAATAGCCAGGACATGGAAGCAACCTAAGTGTCCATAAACAGATGAATGGATAAAGAAGACGTGGCACATATATACAATGGAATATTACTCAGCCATAAAAAGAAACGAAATTGAGATATTTGTGGTGAGGTGGATGGACCTAGTGTCTGTCATACAGCGTGAAGTAAGTCAGAAAGAGAAAAACAAATACCGTATGCTAACACATATATATGGAATCTAAGAAAAAAAAAAAAGGTCATGAAGCACCTAGGGGTAAGACGGGAATAAAGACACAGACCTACTAGAGAATGGACTTGAGGATATGGGGAGGGGGAAGGGTAAGCTGGGACAAAGTGAGAGAGAGGCATGGACATATATACACTAACAAACGTAAGGTAGATAGCTAGTGGGAAGCAGCTGCATAGCACAGGGAGATCAGCTCGGTGCTTTGTGACCACCTAGAGGGGTGGGATAGGGAGGGTGGGAGGGAGGGAGACACAAGAGGGAAGAGATATGGGAACATATGTATATGTATAACTGATTCACTTTGTTATACAGCAGAAACTAACACACCATTGTAAAGCGATTATACTCCGATAAAGATGTTAAAAACATACATATATATTTGTTATAATTGTGGTAAAATACATATAAAATTTACCATTTTAACCATTTTAAGTGTACAGTTCCGTTGCATTAGGTATATTCACATTGTTGTGCAACCATCACCACCATCCATATTTTCAAAACACTTTTCAACTTCGTTACCTGAAACTCTGTATCCATTAAAAAACAACTCCCCATGTAACTGAGCAGGACCCTATTGGGCCTTCCTGGGGCAAACATGTCCCCCATATCCTTTGCTTTAGCTCCTCTCTGAAGTGCCTAGATAATGTCATTGAGGTTTTGATGTGAATTGCATTGAATCTGTAGATTGTACCTTCTAATCCATGAACATGATCTGTCTTTCCATTTACTTGTATCTTTTTACATTTCTGTCATCAATGTTTTATAGATTTCATTCTACAAGTCTTTCACCTCCTTGGCTCAGTTTAGTTCTAAGTACTTTATTCCTTTTGATGCTATTGTAAGTGGGATTTTTCTTTATTTCCTTCTCAGATTGTTCATTATTAGTATATAGAAACACAACTGATTTTTGTGTGTTGATTTCCCATCCATAACTTTACTGAATTCCTACACTAGTTCCAATGCTTTTTTGTGGAGTCTTTAGGATTTTCGACATATAAAGTCTAAAGTTCATATGGAACCACAGAGGACCCCAAATGGTCAAAATAATCATTAGAAAGAAAAACAAAGCTAGGGGCATCACACTTCTTGATTTTAACATATTTTAAAAGCTACAGTAATTAGAACAGTACGGTACTGGCATAAAGATAGACATATAGACCATTGGCACAAATTAGAGAGTCCGGAAATAAACCCATACATATACAGTCAACTGATCTTCAACAAGGGTGCCAGGAATATATAATGGGGAAAGGATAGTCCCTTAAACAAATGGTGTGAAGGAAACTGGATATCTACAGGCAAAAGAATGAAATTGGACCCTTATCTTACACCATATAAAAAAAATATCAACTCAAAATGGATTAAAGACTTAAACATAGACCTGAAACTGTAAAACTCCTAGAATAAAACATAAAGGAAAAGCTTCAGGACATTGGTCTTGGCAAAGATTTCTTGGATATGACACAAAAAACACAAACAAAAGCAAAAATAGACAGATGGGGCTATATCAAACTATAAAGCTTCTATACAGCAAAGGAAACAATCAACATAATAAAAAGGCAACTTACAGAATGGGAGAAAATATTCGCTAACCATATACCTGATAAGGGGTTAATATCCAAAATATAAAAAGAACTCCTATAACTCAATTGCAAAAAGAAAAAAAAGTCCAAATAACCAGATGAAAAAATGAACAAAGGACTTGAATAGACATTCTCCAAAGAAAACATAAAGATGGCTAACAAATATATGAAAAAATGTTCAGCATCACTAATCATAAGAGAAATGCAAATCAAAACCATAATGAGACATCATCTCACACCTATTAAAATGGCTATTTAAAAAAAATAGCAAGTGTTGGCAAGGATGTGAAGAAATTTGAACACTTGTACACTATTGGTAGGCATGCAAAAAGGCTCAGCCATTATGAAACACAGTTTGGAGATTCCTCAAAAATTAAAAATAGAACTGCCATACGATCCACCAATACTACTTCAAGAGACTTGAAATCAGGATCCTGAAAAAATATTTGTACTCCCATGTTCAGTGCAACGTCATTCACAACAGCCAAAGGGTAGAAATAACCCAAATGTCCATTGATGGATGAATGGATAAAAAAAGAAATGTGGTATATACACACAAGAAAATATTACTCAGCCTTAAAAAAGAAGGAAACTGTCATATGCAACAACATGGATAAACCTTGAAGACATTATGCTAAGTGAAATAAGTCAGTCTCAGAAGGACATATACTGCATGATTCCACTTATATGAGGTATCTAAAATAGTCAAAATCACAGAAGCAGAGAGTAGAATTGTGGTTGCCAGGGGTTGGGTGAGGGGAAAATTGGGAGTTGCTGTTCAGCAAGCATAAAGTTTCAGTTATACAAGATGAATAAGTTCTAGAGATCTGCTGTACAACACTGTACCTACAGTTAACGATACTGTACTGTACACTTAAAATTTTTTTCAAAGGATAGATTTCACGTTGAGTGTTCTTACCACAATTAATTTAAAAAAGAACTGTAATAAAATCCATTCACAGTAAACCTATATATTATAAGGAGATATGCGTGTCTACATATATGCATATATGTGTGTACATAGTATATACATATATATCTTTCCATATATGTGTGTATACATGTTATGTATAGACCTAGACTTCTGAATGTCTTTTCTTTCATGTCTTTTAGAAATGATCGTTGATTAGTATTTTCTGCAAAATCACAACTTTAAAGCACTGACTTTAGACATATGATTGGTAGCCCTTTTCAAACATTTCTGAGACATTATAAAAGAAACAGACATTCAGAACTCTAGCTCTACACGTAACATTGTTCAAATGAAGCCCAGAGCAGAAGCGCTGTGATTAAATATGAGGTTAATTCATTTGTTAGTACCTTGTCAGCCTTTTCCTATTTTAACACATTTTCTATTCGTTTTCATAGTTAACTTTTAAATTTTGATCTCTCTGCCCTTTATCTATATTTTCTTTTTAGATGCCATTTCTGCTAAAATTCTGAAATGATTTATGAGTCACACAGACCTAATTCTGTTAACTCAGCTATACCAAGGAGCAGGAACACACTGCTTCCATAGCAATTAGTTTGCCCAAGTTGAGGCCCTGAGCCCTTCTCAGCTGATATTCTCCTCCCAGGCAGAGGAACACTGCGATGTACTTCTGTAAAAGAAATGTGATGAAGGGATGGGACCTGGACAGAAAGCAGGAGGCTGGAGAAAGGAAGCATTTTGTTGGGAAATGCTTTGATAATTAGGATTGAGTATTATTAATGTTCCACGGAAGCACTTCTTGTATCTTAATGAGATCTCCAGGGTAAGTACAATGAAATCCACCAACCTCTATCTCTAGCCTCTCAAATGTGCAATTGCTTGACATTTTTTCCATAACATCCAGAACTGGAAAATGACCTTGGTTTATTAGCTTGAGGAACTTCAGTTGTTGAAGTCTGAAAACTATAAAATCTACGTCACTTTGGAGAGTTGGAACATAGGCCATGCCTATCACCCTATAAAATTTTATTTCATTGTTAGTAGTCAGTGTGAACCACTTATTCTAAGTTAGAAACCTTTGACTGATTTTATAAAAGCATCTGTACTAAGATTTGGCACCTAAGCGCGTCCATTTTTCCCACCCCAATAATCTAGCATCTTCAAGACGCCAGTGCTTGAACAATACCATCTAGACACCTCTCTAGTTTCCCCACTTATCAGTCAGGAGTCAACCAATGAAACAGACCAGCAGGAGATATGTACTGACATGTATTGCAAGGAACTGGCTCACACAATTATGAGTGCTGTATAGGCAAGTCTGAAACCCATGGGGCAGGCTGTCAAGAAAGGCAGGCCAGGGGCTTCCCTGGTGGCGCAGTGGTTGAGAATCTGCCTGCCAGTGCAGGGGACACGGGTTCGAGCCCTGGTCTGGGAGGATCCCACATGCCGCGGAGCAACTAGACCCGTAAGCCACAACTACTGAGTCTGTGCGTCTGGAGCCTGTGCTCCGCAACAAGAGAGGCCGCGATGGCGAGAGGCCCGCGCACCGCAATGAAGAGTGGCCCCCGCTTGCCACAACTAGAGAAAGCCCACGCACAGAAACGGAGACCCAACACGGCCATAAATAAATAAATTAATTATAAAAAAAGAAAAGAAAGGCGGGCCAAAACCCTCAGGAAAGATAAATTGTTGTCCACAGGCAGAAGTTCTCCTTATTCAGAGAAGCCTCAGCTCTGTTCTTAGGTCTTTCAACTGATTGAATCAGATCCATACAAATTATTTAGAATAATTTCCCTTATTTAGAGTCAAGTGATTATAGACTTTCATCACATCTATAAAATACCTTCACAGTAATACCTAGATTAGTGTTTGAATAACTGGTAAAGACTCTCACATCCCTCCTTCTCAACTCTTTGTCACACACTCTTAGGCAGTAATGTAGAGGGGTCACCCTTAGCCCTAGAGTCCAATCCCTACTAACAAATGTTGACATAAAGGATGTTTAGGAAGTGTCCAGTATAACACTATCCCAACTGAAACTTACGACAAGGGAAAGAAAACTCTCTAGGTGCTTTGTAATACTTTTCTTAGCTATTACCACAGGACGAAATAGGAGAGGGAAGCAAAGGTGTGGCCTAGCTTTAGTCCAGCAAACTGCTTCGACTTTCCCCAAGGCAAAGATCATCCAGAGTCAGGCTGAAATAGTGCCTGTCCTCTTTCCTCCTTTTTTTTTTTTGTCATTTATCACAGCAAAAACACACTCATTTTCTCTCGTACCAGCTGTCCCTGGGGATTTTACTCTGCTTTCTCCATAGCATCCCAGCATTTTTAGCCAAAATTGTTGTATTCTGGGACAAGGAACCCAAAACAAAGATGGTTTTACTATCAGTGAAAATTTGCCATGACAATGGCTTAGTGTTTGAGTTAGCTTTCCAGGATTGGGGAGAGGAGAGGAGAGGCTTTAAAAAAAAATTAATATCAGAGGTTGAAATCGTGAAGTTTATCTTCAAAGACGTGGGCTTGGGTCTAATTTGTTTCATTTATTAATTGTATGACCTTTGACAAGTCTCAGCCTTCTTGTGTTTCAGATTTCTTGCCTATAATTAAAGGGAGAAACTGAAAAATCACCCAATTCCTTTAAAGTTCTACTGTTTTTTGATCCTATAGACATAGGGCAGCATAACACGGAGAAGAGCTGGCCAGAAAAAAAGGATAGAAGAGTAACTTAAAGAATAAAGGAGAATGAAGTAGTCAGTCTGGAAGGAATGAAGGAAGAAGAAGGAAAAGCATAAGGAATATAAGAAGAAAAAGATGGTGTACAGAGGTAAAGTATAGGAACATACTGGTACATATAAGAGGGAGTGATAGGAACTGTGGCGAACTGCAGAGTTTATGACCTTCTACAGATGGTCACTACTACTCATCTCTATCCAACTGCTGTCATAGGAAATGCAGGTCTAGTGTTGCCAGGTGTTAGAATTTTTCAAGAAAAGCTAGAAATCTGGATTCTTACGTGACTTCTCCTAATTTTTAAACATGGGTAGACTAATTCAAATTTTAAAGACCAATATGCAGGACAAACACAATATTCCTTCAGGCAGAGACTAGGGTAAAGCAGGAAAGGTACTCGCCTCACGCACAATATTTAAGGAAGCACCAAAAACTTCAGTAATCAAGATAAGAAAGATTTTAATGCAATATTTTAAGCTACAATGCATTGCAAAAAAATACGTTATGAACAGAACATCGAAAGTTTCAATAAAGATAAGATCCGACCCTGCACTTGCACACTTCACATCTCTTGCCTCACCTTAATCCCGACTCTGCATCCTTTACAGCCTCTCGGTAAAAGGCTTACCAGCAGGGAGCATGGTAGTGCCATAAAATGCAAACAGGAAATAGGAAGAAAGCAGGCTTGGGAGTGAAGATAATGAATGCAACAGCAGGCATTTGATCTGAGATAGTGTGTGGGCGTCTAGGTGAAAGAGGCTCTAAGCGTTTGAGAATGAGAAAGTGATATCAGTAAGTAGAAGGAAAATTAATACTTATTCAATGTCTATTATGTGCCAGATGGTCTACATCTATAATCTCATCTACCAACAATTCTCAACATGAGTCTTTAATTTTGAAGTTTCATCTCCATTTTTAAAAAAATTTTTAATAGGTATTAAAGTTACTGACCCAAGATCATACACATCGCCAGTGGTGAAACTCACATGGTCTGGATTCCAGTAAACTGTGACTCCAAATTCTATTTTTCCAGTAAACTGTGCAGCCTGGAGCAAGTCACATACATTAGTATGTCATCCATAAGCCTTGAGATTGGAAGAGATTCCCAGAGAGCTTAAGTGACCCTTGTCCATAAAGCCTGTGCCCTTATCCTGATGACTCCCTCAGGGACGGGGATCTTTCTTTCTCTTGCCACTCTCAGGACTGGAGTCTTTCTTTGCATTAGAGCTTTTGCACCCACTAACAAACTTCCCCTGTAGCCACCTGGTCTTCAAGTATTACAGCCTCTGAATTCTGTACTATTCTCACTTGTAAAGATACCTGGCTTCCTTCCCTATTTACTCCCATCATTGCAGCCTTGACAAAACAACAACCAGTTTCCACACTCTTTGGAGCCTGGACCCTGACCACCAATTTCCCTTAGGACGTGCATGTGTGTTCACAGCAGCCACCCTACTGCATTGACAGAGTTTATATCCAGGTCACAACATTTCCCAAGTGCCATGTTTCGGTAAACTGTTAATCGGGGCAAATCTAGCCATGTCTTAAAATATGACATCTCCAAACTTCTTGTTCAGTCTTATTAAGTACTGCTTACATGGATGATTGACTAAAGAAATGGATTATTTATTTCTCAAATAAACTTTTTGTCTTTCTCCTCCATACATTTCTTATGGTCATGTCCTTCCCTTAGACCACCATTCCCCCTTCACTCCACCAACATGAATCCTACTTATATTTCTAAGATTAGCTTACATTTCACTCCCTCCATGAACTGTTCTTTCACCAGCCCAGCCTGAACCAATCACTCTGTCTATGAACCATGATAGTGTTGATTCCCTGAACATTCATTTGCCATCTACAATCAATAGCACAGTCTTAATCTCCATAACCACATGGTAAGTTCCTGAAGGATAGGGGCCAATGTCCTGTGCTTTATTAATATTCCCAAAACTTCAAGCACAATGTAGGGGCTCCAATAAATATTCCTGGTTGGTGTATTTCTACAGCACGGAAACCTCAAGTTATAGGCTTGAATCTGACTGTCCTTAATTTCTCTCACTAGCTTTTTACTTTGAAAATACGGATAACATTCCATGAAATTTCAAGGGTATTTTTTTTAACATCTTTATTGGAGCATAATTGCTTTACAATGGTGTGCTAGTTTCTGCTTTATAACAAAGTGAATCAGCTATACATATACCTATATCCCCATATCTCCTCCTTCTTGCGTCTCCCTCTCACCCTCCCTGTCCCACCCCTCTAGGTTAAAGAAGAAGGTAATGAGGATTTTTTTTAATATCTACTGATATATTTTCCCTTTTGGCTTCTTTCCTTGCAATCCTTAACCATTTTCTGTCCCCAGTTAAAAGAGGGAAAATCCACTGAAGAAAATAGAAGGATTTAACTAAAGGAAGTCCCAACAAGACAAGAGGGCAAAGAATAAAGCCCTGTGGTCAAAGGAAAAGGAATCAAGTAGAGAGAGAAAGGAGTAAGAGGTTACGCATGAGTGTATTTCTGTCTCCTGCTCTGTTCCCAAGGTACCTTCAGCACTGGGGCCAAACCTAAGGAAAAATGGTAGGAAGAGCCCAAAGAGGACAGAGAAACCAAAAACAGAGGGGTTTGTGTCATCATTCTCATTTGAGACTCTATAAGGAGACCACCTTGAAGAAGGCATTGAATTAGCATATGGCAAATAGAGTCAGGACGCTGTGTTTTGGCCTATGTCAGGTATGTAGAGGATGCAGAACTCCCAGCAGGTCCCAGAAAGAATGTGAAAAGTAGCTGAATATTCTAGCTGGTCAACCCACTAGTAAGATTATTGCAGAAAGAAGATGAGGAATTCTGTAGTAGAATGTTTATAAGAGAGACTATCTAAGAAAATGAGCAAATTGGAGTCTCAGCCAAAATTAGGGAAACCACTGCCAACAAGAGCTGAAGATAAGACATAGTCATCAGGGGGATGACAGAGTCACCCAAGAGAAAGGCCATCACTGCATTCTGACCATACGAAATAAACAAACCAAGAATCATACCTGTCATGGACCAGCATCACAGCGGATGAAAGATAGCAGTGACATCAGATTTTGTTACCCAGAAGCCATCAAGATAAACACCTTAATGGAAGAAAAACAAATATGCACGGGCTGTCATTCAACACCCTGTGAGAATAGGATCTTCTCTATTTCCCAAGATGAGAACCGTCTGGGGAAGGCTGAGAAAGGAGGGAGAAAAGACTTGAACTATTTGTCAATCTCCTTACTGAAAAACTAGTTTAAACTGAAGGAAGATGGGATTACTTTTAATAGACAAATTAAGTTTTTCTTTCCCTTTGTAAGCATAAGGGCTTGAGGACAAATGAGATCAGTTATAAAATACAGGGAGATAGACGGTTTTCTTCACACACGTGAGTTATGGTGTGCCAATTTTTTTTTTGATGTGCCAATTTTTTGGGGGGTGTGCCAGTTTTGATGCACATCTCCCTGCACAATAAATTTACAATGAATATTTTGTACGTAACTTAAGGAAGCAGCTTATCCTACAAGAGTAAGGACACTGCACCACTAGATATGCTTTAATCACTTGTTTTCCTGACTGCTTTAAAGTAGGTTAGGAACAAAATCTTCCCCAAGCAAGAAAAGGAGAGAAATCATTATGACATGAGACTTTAGTAAAATTCTGCCCTATTAGATTTCGCTAAGAAGTAAGTGCTAGACAAGGGGATTTCAGGGATGAGTTATTATATTTGCAATTTAGTGTAATGAAAATTACCAAGGCAGTACCATGAATTTAAATGAGCTGTGTAATTTTTTCTTAAGTTTTAATATGAAATAATTGTTCATTTCACCCAAAAAATAGCTAACGTTGCTGATTCTTTTGCATAAATCAATATGCTCTGAACAGTAAAGCTAATAGCCCAGTAAAGTCTATAAAATATATCTGTGTAGCTGTCTGTTTCCAGGGCTTTATTCCAGGATCTAAATAGCAGTTTCTATTTCTAGTCGACTACTGTCTTTATCAAATTACTTCTTTGACTCAGTGACAGCTTTTTAAGACATCTTCTAAAGGAAAGCTTTAACTTCTCATCTTTGTTCTTTAAGAATGTAATTTTTAAAGTAATAGAATTGACCATGATTATATTTTTGAGGATTTTTAGTAAAACTGAAAACAATCATGGATGTGTAAAACTAGTTGTACAAAACACCACTCGTACTGACTTTGTTATTCATCATAGAATACAAGGGCCTCACTAACTTCTGTAAGACTGTGTTATCATACTTCATAGTTATCTAAAGTGTTGCTTCAATATATACAAAAAAAGTATTTTAGTCCAATAACAAATAATTTTTTTACCCTTATGCTCTTTCCAAAAGAGATCCAAAGAAGCAAATATAAGAAAGTACAATAAAAATTTTAAAAAGCTCCTACCAGGGATGGGGGAATAACATTCATAATTTTAGATTATGTTAAATTTATCTTATTAGATATGATGGTAATGATAATGGATGTTCACCCCTCAGCTTCCACTGTGCTGCAAAATTACAAAATGTGTTTTTAATGAATACAGCATACTGGTTATGTTTATCTGATATCTATTTGAAATTAAAATGGCTTAAAATATTACGTAGAAAGTTTTAACTCTAATAATCCAAAAACACCCTAATCAGAAACTGCTTTATATCTAAGTAAAGTACATTGTTGCTTACTTTTCTTCTGACTCCTAAAAATGTTAGAACAAATTGCTCATTATGTATTTTGCTGCCACAATAATTAAATGTCCTATAAAACTTAAACCAGATTTGTTTTACTATCCTGTAAATAAGGAAATTGAACAAGATGATTTCCAGGATTATCTAATTTTTGCCTAATATTTCTATTGCTAGAATTCAGTCATAAGGCATACCATTTATCTTGAAAATTTCTTAGAATATAGAACAATCATGGCAGACACAGAGATTGTATGAGCTCAGGCTAACCTAAGACCTCAACTGTCCCTCTGGCATCATGCTTATTCCCACTCTAAACACGGAGCAGATTGATAATCCCTTCAGTTACTGAACAGATTGAGGTTTGTCTGAGAGAAGCTTGATTTAATTCCCAGCCTCAGAGCAGTCTATTAGGGAGAGAGCATCGGTCTTAGTCCAGATCCCAGGACGTTCTGATCCATCTCCAAATCTGTCGGGGAATCCTGACATACCTACAGGGAACTCACTAAAGTTCAATTCTGAGGGTTATTGTTAGGAAACCATTGACTGGAACTGCCAGCCCTGGCCAGGCCCAGAAATAACCACTTGCTTGAGTTACCTCACAACAGAAGATCCCGACAAGGAACATGGAACTGACAAGCTACCACCAGCCCAAAGAATGTGGGAGGGGCCGATAGGAGGGAGGAGATGCCAGCCCATAATATGTCCTGCCAACCTGCCAGAAACCATCACGCTGGAATCCATCTTGGCTGAGAAATGTGCACACCCCCAGGAAGAACCTGAGTCAGGCCAAATACGGGCACAAGCAAGACGATTGGCTAGAGACAACCCAGAAACTAACCCGATTACCATAAAACCTGAGACTGCTAGCCACATGGTAGAGCAGTTCTCCTGGGCTCCCTTACCCTGCTGCTCTCTGCTCAAGCACCCTTTTTCAATAAAGTCTTTTGCTTGCTCAGTACATGAGTCTCCTCGGACAATTCATTTCCGAGTGTTAGACAAGAGCACTGGAAGGGGTCCCCCACCTCTAGTAACAGTATGACTAATAATTTTAAAGATTTAAGAAGGGGTGTGTGTGTGTGTGTGTGTACACAAACATATATACACATATATACAACTTAGGGCAAGTTTCCTCTCTGAGCATTCCATTTTTACCTGTAAAGTGAAAGGAATGCACTAATGATCTCCAAAGCCTGTGTCAGTTGAAAAATTCTACGATTCCTGAAGTCAGATACTTTTCTTCCTCCTCCTTTCAAAATGGTAATGGATGGGGCTTCCCCGGTGGCACAGTGGTTGAGAGTCCGCCTGCCGATGCAGGGGACACGGGTTCGTGCCCCGGTCCGGGAAGATCCCACATGCCGTGGAGCGGCTGGGCCCGTGAGCCATGGCCGCTGAGCCTGCGCGTCCGGAGCCTGTGCTCCGCAACGCGAGAGGCCACAGCAGTGAGAGGCCCGCGTACCGCAAAAAAAAAAAAAAAAAAAAAAAAAATGGTAATGGATGAGAAATAAAATTTTTCAATAAAAAGAAAAATGAAAAGTACATTTTCAACTTCGAAGAGAGGTTAAAAACCTAACTGGCAGGTGCTGGTGGGGGACCTCAAATACCTAAGGGGATGGGAGGAATCTCTGCATGACCGGGTAGGACACTGGGGGGGAAGTGGGGGAAGGAAAAGTGGAGGCAGGAAGGAACTGGTGCCCCTGAGGGCAGCTGGGGGAGGGGAGTGGTTCCTATACTTGGAGGGGCCCACCCACAGTAAGGGGATCAGCAGGGAAGAGAAAAGACCTTCAGAGGATTAGAGGGGAATGCAGCCAGCATCTCCCCTCCACTTGGCCCAGGTGAGACTGCTGGGATCCCAGGCCTGAACCTCTGCCCTAAGGGGACCCCTCTGACCACATGTGTCTGGAGCTTAAGCCCCGCACCCCTTCCAAGGCCTTTTCTGGCTACGCGGGTCTGGAACCTAAGCCCCTGCTCCACCAAGGCCTTTTTCAGCTGTGCAGGTCCTGAGCCTAAGTCCCACCGCCCACCAAGGCCTTTTCCGACCACATGGGTCCTGAGCCTAAGCCCCAGTCACCAAGGCCTTTTCCGGCCATGTGGGTCCTGACACTAAACACTGCCCGCCCTGCCAAGACCTTTTCCAGCCACACAGATCCTGAGCCTAAGCTCCCCAACCACTGCCACCAAGGCCTTTTCTGGCCTGGCAGGTCCTGAGCCTAAGCCCTGCCTCCCCACAAGGGCTTCTCTGGCTGTACAGGTCTTGGGTCTAAGCTCCCCTCAAGGGCTTCTTCTGGCCATGAGGATCCTGGGCCTGAGCCCTGCCACCACCCCCCACCCACTGCCAAGGCCTTTTCTGGCCTTTTTTTCTTTTTTTTTCTATTTATTATTGTTATTCCACTTTTATTTTTTCTAATACATTTTTTATTTTTCTACTTTTATTTTTTATTCTTTGTTACTGTTCTTTTTGTTTCTTGCATTTTTTTCTTGGCCACGCCATGTGTCTTACAGGGTCTTTGTCCCAGGCCAAGGGTTGGGCCTGAGCTCCTGTGGTGGGAGCACCAAGTCCAAACCACTGGACTGACAGCAAACCTCAAACCCCAGGTAACAGTAATTGGTGTGAGCTCTCCAGAAGGGCCACATCTCAACACCAAGATTCAGCACCAACAAAATGGCTGCAAACTGCAGTGCTGGACACCTCAGGCCAAACAACCAGCAAGACAGTAACACAGACCCACCCATCAAAAAAATTAGACGACAAAAAAATATGTCACAGATGAAGGAGCAAGGTAAAAAACGACAAGACAAAATAACTGCAGAGGAAGAAGGCAACCTACCTGAAAAAGAATTCATAGAAATGATAGTAAAGATGATCCAAAATCTCAGAAATAGATGGACAGCACAGATTGAGAAAATACAGGAAATGTTTAACAAGGACCTGGAAGAACTAAAGAACAAAGAAACAGTGATGAACAACACAATAACTGAAATGAAAAATACACTAGAAGTAAACAATAAAAGAATAACTGAGGCAGAAGAATGAGTAAGTGAGCTGGAAGACAGAATGGTGGAAATAACTGCCAAGAAGCAGAATAAAGAAAAAAGAATGAAAAGAATTGAGGACACTCTCAGAGACCTCTGGGACAACATTAAATGCACCAAAATTTGAATTATAGGGGTCCCAGAAGAAGAAAAGAAAGAGAAAGGGTTTGGGCTTCCCTGGTGGCGCAGTGGTTGAGAGTCCGCCTGCCGATGCAGGGGACACGGGTTCGTGCCCCGGTCTGGGAGGATCCCACATGCCGCGGAGCGGCTGGGCCCGTGAGCCATGGCCGCTGAGCCTGCGCGTCCGGAGCCTGTGCTCCACAACGGGAGAGGCCACAACAGTGAGAGGCCCACGTACCGCCAAAAAAAAAAAAAAAAAAAAAAAAGAAAGAGAAAGGGTTTGAGAAAATATTTGAAGAGATTATAGTTGAAAACTTCCCTAATATGGAAAAGGACAGAGCAACCTAAGTCCAGGAAGCACAGAGAGTCCCATATAGGATAAACCCAAGGAGAAACATGCCAAGACACATATTAATCAAACTAACAAAAATTAAATTCAAACAAAAAATATTAAAGCAGAGAAAGAAAAGCAACAAATAACATACGAGGGAAACCCCATAAGGTTATCAGCTGATTTCTCAGCAAAAACTCCACAGGCCAGAAGGGAGGCGCAGGATATATCTAAAGTGATGAAAGGGAAGAACTTAAAACCACGATTACTCTACCAAGCAAGAATCTCATTCAGATTCAATAGAGAAATCAAAACCCTTACAGACAAACAAAAGCTAAGAGAATTCAGCACCACCAAACCAGCTTTACAACAAATGCTAAAGGAACTTCTCTAGTCAGGAAACACAAGAGAAGGAAAAGACCTACAATAACAAACCCAAAAGAATTAAGAAAACGGTAATAGGAACATACATATCGATAATTACCCTGAAAGTAAATGGATTAAATGCTCAAACCAAAAGACACAGATTGGCTGAATGGACACAGAAACAAGACCCATATATATGCTATCTAAAAGAGACCCACTTCAGACCTAGGGACACATACAGACTGAAAGTGAAGGGATGGAAAAAGATATTCCATGCAAATGGAAATCAAAAGAAAGCTGGAGTAGCAATACTCAGATCAGACAAAATAGACTATAAATAAAGACTGTTACAAGATAAAAGGAAGGACACTACATAATGATCAAGGAATCAATACAAGAAGATATAACAATTATAAATATTTATGCACCCAACAGAGGACAACCACAATACATAAGGCAGATGCTAATAGCCATAAAAAGGGAAATCGACACTAACACAATAATAGTGGGGGACTTTAACACCCCACATACACCAATGGACAGATCATCCAGACAGAAAATAAATAAGGAAAGACAAGCTTTAAATGACACAAGAGACCAGATAGATTTAACTGATATTTATAGGACATTCCACCCGAAAGCAGCAGAATACACTTTCTTCTCAAGTGCACACGGAACATTCTCCAGGATAGATCACATTCTGTGTCACAAATCAAGCTTTGGAAAATTTAATACTGACACAAGTCGGATGGGATATGGGGATATATGTATACATATAGCTGACTCACTCTGTTATACAGCAGAAACTAACACACCACTGTAAAGCAATTATACTCCAATAAAGATGTTTAAATAAATAAATAAATGTCTATGAAATTAAAAAAAAAAAAAGAAAACTGAAATCTTATCAAGCATCTTTTCCGACCAGAACGCTATGAGATTAGAAATCAATTACAGAAAAAATACTGTAAAAAAACGCACAAGCATATGGAGGCTAAACAATACACTACTAAATAACCAAGAGATCACTGAAGAAATCAAACCGGAAGTCAAAACATACATAGAGACAAATGACAATGAAAACACGATGACCCAAAACCTATGGGATGCAGCAAAAGCAGTTCTAAGAGGGAAGTCTATAGTAATTGAATTTCACCTCAAGAAACAAGAAAAATATCAAATAAATGACCTAACCTTACACATAAAGCAACTACAGAAAGAAGAACAAACAAAAAAAAAAAACGCCAAAGTTAGTTAAATCATAAAGATCAGATGAGAAATAAATGAAATAAAAATGAAGAAAACAATAGCAAAGATCAATAAAACTAAAAGTTGGTTCTTTGAGAAGATAAACAAAATTGATAAAACTTTAGCCTAGCTCATGAAGGCAAAAACAGAGAAGATTCAAATCAATAAAACTAGAAATGAAACAGAAGAAATTACAACTGACACCACAGAAATACAAAGGATCATAAGACTACTACAAGCAACTATATGTCAACAAAATGGATAAACTGGAAGAAATGGACAATTCTTAGAAATGTACAACCTTCCAAGACAGAACCAGGAAGAAATAGAAAATATGAACAGACCAATCACAAGCACTGAAATTGAAACTGTGATTAAAAATCTTCCAACAAACAAAAGCCCAGGACCATGTGGCTTAACAGGCGAATTCTATCAAACATTTAGAGAAAAGCTAACACCTATCCTTCTCAAACTCTTCCAAAATACAGCAGAGGGAGGAAGACTCCCAAACTCATTCTACGAGACCACCACCACCCTGATACCAAAAGGAGACAAAGGTGTCACAAAGAAGGAAAATTACAGCCCAATATCACTGATGAACAGAGATACAAAGATCCTCAACAAAGTACTAGAAAACAGAATCCAACAGCACATTAAAAGGATCATACACCATGAGCAAGTGGGGTTTATCCCAAGAAGGAAAGGATTCTTCAATATACACAAATCACTGTGATACACCAAATTAACCAAAATGAAAGATAAAAAAAATATGGTAATCTCAGTAGATGCAGAAAAAGCTTTCAACAAAATTCAACACCCATTTATGATAAAAACTCTCCAGAAAGTAGGCATAGAAGGAACCTATGTCAACATAATAAAGGCCATATATTACAAACCCATAGCCAACATCGTTCTCAATGGTGAAAAACTGAAACCATTTCCTCTAAGATCAGGAACAACACAAGGTTGCCCACTCTCACCACTATTATTCAACATAGTTTTGGAAGTTTTAGCTAAAGCAATCAGAGAAGAAAGAGAAATAAAAGGAATCCACATCGGAAAAGAAGAAGTAAAGCTGTCACTGTTTGCAGATGGCATGATACTATAAATAGAGAATCCTAAAGATGCTACCAGAAAATTACTAGAGCTAATCAATGAATTCAGTAAAGTAGCAGAATACAAAATTAATGCCCAGAAATCTATTGCATCCCTATACACTAGTGATGAAAAATGTGAAAGTGAAATTAAGGAAACACTCCCATTTACCACTGCAACAAAAAGAGTCAAATACCTAGGAATAAATCTACCTAAGGAGACAAAAGACCCGTATGCAGAAAACTATAAGACACTGATGAAAGAAACTAACAATGATATCAACAGATGTAGAGATATACCATGTCCTTGGAATGGAAGAATCAACATTGTGAAAATGACTATACCACACAAATCAATCTACAGATTCAACGCAGTTCCTATCACACTACCAATGGCATTTTTAACAGAACTACAACAAAAAATTTCACAATTTGTATGGAAACACAAAAGACCTTGAATATCCAGGGCAATCTTGAGAAAGAAAAACAGCTGGAGGAATCATGCTCCTGGACTTCAGACTATACTACAAAGCTACAGTAATCAGGACAGTATGGTACCAGCACAAAAACAGAAATATAGATCAACGGAACAGGATAGAAAGCCCAGAGATGAACCCACACACATACGGTCACCTTATCTTTGATAAAGAAAGCAAGACTATACAATGGAGAAAAGGCAGCCTCTTCAGTAAGTGGTGCTAGGAAAACTGGATAGCTACTTATAAAAGAATGAAATTAGAACACTCCCTAACACCATACACAAAAATAAACGCAAAATGGATTAAAGACCTAAATGTAAGGCCAGAAACTATCAAACTCTTAGAGGAAAACATAGGCAGAACACTCTATGACATACATCACAGCAAGATCCTTTTTGACCCACCCCCTAGAGAAATGGAAATAAAAACAAAAATAAACAAATGGGACCTAATGAAACTTAAAGCTTTTGCACAGCAAAGGAAACCATAATCAAGACCAAAAGGCAACCCTCAGAATGGGAGAAAATATTTGCAAACGAAGCAACTGACAAAGGATTAATCTCCAAAATACACAAGCAGCTCATGCAGGTCAATATCAAAAAAACAAAAAACCCAATCAAAAATTGGGAAGAAGTCCTAAATAGACATTTCTCAAAGGAGATATACAGATTGCCAACAAACACATGAAAGGATGCTCAACATCACTAATCGTTAGAGAAATGCAAATCAAAACTACAGTGAGGTATCACCTCACACAGGTCAGAATGGCCATCATCAAAAAAACTACAAACAATAAATGCTGGAGAGGGTGTGGAGAAAAGGGAACCTTCTTGCACTGTTGGTGGGAATGCAAATTGATACAGCCACTATGGAGAACAGTGTGGAGGTTCCTTATAAAAAAATTAAAAATAGGGCTTCCCCGGTGCCGCAGTGGTTGAGAGTCCGCCTGCTGATGCAGGGGACATGGGTTCCTGCCTTGGTCCAGGAAGATCCCACGTACTGTGGAGCAGCTAGGCCCATGAGCCATGGCCGCTGAGCCTGCGCATGCAGAGCCTGTGCTCCGCAACGGGAGAGGCCACAGCAGTGAGAGGCCCGCGTAACGCAAAAACAAAAACAAACAAACAAAAAAAATACAACTACCATACGACCCAGCAATCCCACTACTGGGCATATACTCTGAGAAAACCTTAATTCAATAACAGTCATGACCACAATGTTCATTGTAGCTCTTTTTACAAGAGCCAGGACATGGAAGCAACCTAAGTATCCATCAATAGATGAATGGATAAAGAAGATGTGGCACATATATACAATGGAATATTACTCGGCCATAAAAAGAAACGAAATTGAGTTATTTGTAGTGAGGTGGATGCACCTAGAGACTGTCATACAGAGTGAAATAAGTCAGAAAGAGAAAAACAAATACATGGAATCTAAAAAAAAAAAAAAAAAGGTTCTGATGAACCTAGGGGCAGGACAGGAATAAAGACGCAGACGTAGAGAATGGACTTGAGGACACATGGAGGGGGAAAGGTAAGCTGGGATGAAGTGAGAGCATGGCACAGACTTATATACACTACCAAATGTAAAATAGATAGCTAGTGGGAAGCAGCCACATAACACAGGGAGATCAGCTCAGTGCTTTATGTCCTCCTAGAGGGGTGGGATAGGGAGCATGGGAGGGAGAAGCACGAGGGAGGAGATATGGGGATATATGTATATGTATAGCTGATTCACTCTGTTACACAGCAGAAACTAACACACCATTGTAAATCAATTATACTCCAATAAAGATGTAAATAAATAAAATTTTTATGAAATTTTTTAATTAAAAAAAATCATATGGTCATCTGAATAGATTCAGAAGAAGGTTTTGAAAAAATTCAACATCTATTTATGATAAAAACTCTCCACAGAGAGAACACATCTCAACATAATAAAGGCCATGTATGACAAACCCTTAGCTAACATCATGCTTACTGGTGAAAACTTGAATGCATTTCCTTTAAAATCAAGAACAAGACAAGCATCTCACACCTGCCACTTTTACTCAACATAATATTGGAAGTCCTAGCCAGAGCAATCAGACAAGAAAAAGAAACAAAAGGAATCCAAATTAAAAAGGAAGAAGTAAAAATGTCTCTGTTTGCAGATGACATGACAATATATATAGAAAGTCCTAAAGATACCACCTAAAAACTATTAAAAGTCATCAATGAATTCAATAACGTTGCAGGATAAAAATATTAATATACAGAAATCTGTTGACTTTCTTTACACTAAGTATGAACTATTAGAAAGAGAAAATAATACAATTTCTAATTGTGTCAAAAAGAGTAAAATACCTAAGAATAAATTTAACCAAGGAGGTAAAGGCTGGTACTCAGAAAGCTATAAGACCTTGCTGAGAGAAACTGAAGAAAACACAAAATACGGAAAGATATACTATGTTCATGGATTGGAAGAATTAATATTGTTAAAATGACCATACTATCCAATTCTACAGATTCAATACAATTCCTATCAAAATACCAATGGCATTTTTCATAGAGCTATACCAGATAATTCTAAAATTTGTATGGGAACACAAAAGACCCCAAATAGGCAAAGCAATCTTGAGGAAGAACAAAACTGGAAGTAGCACTCTCAATGATTTCAAGCTATACTGTAAGCTACTATAACCAAAACAGAGGGTTACTAGACTTATTTTCGTGATCAAGTCATAATGTATGCAAATGTCAAATCACTATGTAGTACACCTGAAAGTAACATGATATTGTATGTCAACTGTACATTTTACCCTTGAACAACTCAGGGGTTAGGGGCACTGACTGTCTATCAAGTCAAAAATTCACGTATAACTTTACAGTCAGCTCTTTGTATAAGCAGTTCCACATCTATAGGTTCAACCATCCACAGATCATGTGGTACTGTAGTATGTATTTAGTGAAAAAAATCCATGTATAATTGGACTTACGCAGTTTAAACCTGTGTTGTTCAAGGGTCTACTGTTATTTCATTTAAAAATAATTTTTGTAAGCAATGTTTTTGTCCTTGTAAAACTTTAATCTGATAAATGTATAAAATTTCATTTATTAGTTATATACATAATGTCTAAAATTTTAGAGTTGTGTTTTCCAATATGGTACCCACCAGCTACATGGGCTATTTAAATTTAAATGAATTAAATTAAATTAAATACAATAAGATTCAGTTCCTCAATCTCACTAGCCATATTTAAAGTGCTCAAAAACCACAAGGTGATGATGACCTTACCGAACAGGACAGACATAGAAGTTGTATTAGCTTATTTTTAGATGTATTGTTAGGATATAGACTAAACAGGTGTATTTATAAGAGACTCAAAAATACAGTGGCTCAGGCTTCCCTGGTGGTGCAGTGGTTGAGAATCTGCCTGCTAATGCAGGGGACACAGGTTCGAGCCCTGGTCTGGGAGGATCCCACATGCCGCGGAGCAACTAGGCCCGTGAGCCACAACTACTGAGTCTGTGCGTCTGGAGCCTGTGCTCCACAACAAGAGAGGCTGCAATAGTGAGAGGCCTGCGCGCCGTGATGAAGAGTGGCCCCCGCTTGCCACAACTAGAGAAAGGCCTCACACAGAAACGAAGACCCAACACAGCAAAAATAAATTAATTAATTAATAAACTCCTACCCCCAACATCTAAAAAAAAAAAAAAAAAAAACAGTGGCTCAATCGCTCAGTCAAGACAGAAGTTCTTTTCTTTCTCCTCTAACAGTCTAGAATTGGTAGGTGGTCCCAGTGCAGAACTGGTAGATAGAAAGGCAAGTTCAGTACCACAAGGTCTCCAAGGACCTAGGTCCTTCTTTCTTGTCTTGCTGTCCCTTGGGGTTCTACCCTATTGTGTATGTCTAGAACTAGCTCTGCAACATCTTATCTTCATGTCAGACTGTCAGAAGAGGAAGAAGAGAAAATGAAGGGCAAGGAATTTCCTTTACAGAGAATATGACCAGAATGCTGCACATATCACTTGCATGCACACTTTTGTGGCAGAGACGTATCTGCAGCTCATGTCTGGCTATCAGGGAGGCTGGGAAAGGTGATCAAGTTGTATGGCTGTGTGCCCAGTTACAACTTTGGCTGGGGGATGTTATTTCTATAAAAGAAGAATGAGAGATGGTTACTGGAGAACAATTAGCATTCTGCCCCAAGGGAATATCATTTAATGGATTTATTTTTTAAAGTGGAGCTTAAGTAACATTTGATCAGGAAGTTTTCTCCACACTTAATAGTCCTTAGAAGGTAAAATTCCTATCAATATCTCTTCCACTGGTTATATAAATTCTACTCTTAATATATTTTGTCCTGGATGAAGTAGTATAAACCAGTAATTTAAAAATTATAGTTTCATTTAAAAACTGACTAAAAGGAAAATTTTGCTTTATTGGCTATTTTAAAATAAATATTAGTATTCATTTTTAACTCACTTAACTTCTTAATAGGGAAAAAGTTCTCTAAAGGATAGTGCTATCCATAAAATCTGTACAATAATATACACAAGTCAACACTGCATAATTAATTGTTAATTCATAGAATGTTCCAGCCAAAAACAATAAAGTATATAATAAATTTAACAATACTATCTATGGGCATGTTTTATAAATTAAACTTAAGTTACAAAGTAAATGTTTTATTTAATTTGTGGATGAGGAACTAAAAAGGAAATTATTAAATCATATTAAAATTCATTTTTCTTTTATAAAAGATGATTTGCTCTTGAGCTTCAAGCCTAACCATATTTAACCTGCAATGAAAGTGGTATTATATAATAAGGGTTTATATACTTGCCTTCCACTTATGTAAAATTGTTTCTTAAAAATCAGGTATATTATTCATTAAACATTTAAATTATATAATTTAGGCAACAGAAATCAATAAAAGGACAATTAAAATTACAATACCAGAATTATCTTTTAGCAGTTGCATCTAGATTCAAAAATGTGCTTCATAAATGTTAAAAAATAATCTCTACTTATATGCTTTTGTTTAGATGAAAACATATGAAGAACTTTACTGTTTAATGGATTTATTTTTAAAAGTGGAACTTAAACAACATTTAAACAGCCAGAGATGTTCTTTTTAAAATAAGAATAAATTTCAACTAGCTAAAACCAACTCAAAAGTCAAAATTGGTCATTTTGCATTAATAATAAAAGTTTTTTAGACCAATAATTCCTATGTGTTATTAAATTAAAATAGATTAGAGACCCACTGTACTGGCAAGTCAGTGTTCACATGTTAGTCAACAGTATCTGTAAGACAATTGTGCACATTTTATTATTTGTTAAATCGACCTTAAATAATATATTAAACACACTATTTCCAAACAAAATGAATTCTGTTCTAATTTCTTCCATCTTTAAATCTAAGCAGGCAATTTGTGAAATCACTTGCAATACCAATCAAAATATTTTCCCTTCCTAGTTCCTCTTAACGACATCTAAGGTGAAATAAGTGTAACATGAAGGTAGCATCCTCTCAGCCAGCTTCCCTCACTGTCTATTATTAATTTTCAAGTATTCTCCCCTCTGGCCCATATGGCCCACTCACATGGACATTTGTAATCTGTTAGGATTAACCCCAACAATTTCCATCCCATTCAAGAAATAACATAAGGCAAGGGAGAGTGACATTTTATAATGATTATCTTGAAGCTATAGCTTATTTAAGAAAAAAATACTTCACTTATTTTTACACAATAAGAAACATAAGATTTCATGAAAAGTCCTCATAGTACAGAATAGTTCAAAAAGCTGGATTCCTTGTGGGGTAGGGGAGCAGAAAGAAAGAATAGAAAAGAAACCTCTACAACTGCATAGAAGAACTGACGAGAAATGGAGAGCAATCCTCAGAGGCCGAGAAAGTGACAAGAAGCAGAATCCGATAGAGAACAAAATGCTGATGTCGGTATCTGTCATGGGAACATCTGCTGACTCCTAGAGGCCCAGAGCTTCACGCTTACCAGGCTGTGTGACTAAAGAACAGGGGTAAATGCAGGGACTATACCAAGTGGGAAGTTGTATCAGAGACTCTCACAAAAAGCAAAATCCCCTAGAGCTGACATCTTAGTGAAAGAAGAAACTGGAATTTTTTAAAGATACTGCACAAGAAGGAAATAAAGATATCTGCCTATTTCATTTCCATTACCTCATCCATTAGGGCTGAGGAGGAATGATCACCTGTCCTGAAAATTCTTAACCAGAAGACTAATCTCAATCGGACTGGAGCAAAAATCATATCACTTGCTTCTGCAGCTCCCCACTAGCCTTAGCCAATAATTTAAAGTGGTCATGAATTAGTAGTACACCTTGGCACCGAGTGGAGGCAACTCAAGTGTTTTGGAAGAAAACGTCTTAAAACCAAAATCTGAAAGAATTTCCACAGATAAACTCCCAAGGAACATGAATTCACAATAAAAAACAAACAAACACATGACGAATCAAGCTACCATGAGCAAAGAGTTAGTAGAAATAACAACAAGATCAGATCCACTTAGACAGTAGATATTAGAATATTCAGATAAAAACACTTAAGTAAACATGTTTACTCTATTCAAAGGTTTAAATGAGCTGACATGGGGCATATATCTAGAAGGGGTTTAAATTTTTTTTAAACTGCTGAAATAAAAAAAGACAACCTAGTTATTTAAAAAATAGACAAGACTTGAACAGGCAGTTCACTAAATAAATAAAAGTGAAAAAGGAAACACAGTGGGGAGTAGCCAGGTTGACTCAGGAAAACCCTGAGCTCACCTCCTTCCATGGGGACACCAAAATTACAACTATTTACAGAGCAATTATTTATGAGAAAAACCAAAAGACTAGCAGAAAAGATCTTCTACAGCTAAAGATATAAAGAAGGAACCACAATGAGATGGGTTAGAGGGATGGAGACATGGTATAGTCAAGACCCATACCCCCTGGTACATGACCCACAAACAGGAGGATATTTACAATTGCAGAGGTTCTCCCCAAAGAGCGAGGGCTTTGAGCTCCACATCAGGCTCCCCAGCCCAGGGGTCCTGAACTGGGAAGATAGGCCCCCACAATGTATGGCTTTGAAGGCTAGCATGGCTTACTTTCAGGAGACCCGGAGGGCTGTGGGATAATAGACTCCACTCTTAAAGGGTGCATACAAAACCTCGCACACTTTGGGATCCAGGGCAGAAGCTATAATTTTAAAGGAGCCTGGGTCAGATGTGCCCTTGCGGAGCCTCCCGGAGAGGCAGGAGGCAATGGAAGCTCATCCCAGAGACACAGACAGTGGTGGCAGCCATTTTGGGGAGCTTGTTCTACTACGAGGACATTGGTGCTGGCAAGCTCTATTTCGGAATGCCATTTTATGAGCTCTGGAACCCGGCCCTGCCCACCAGGAAAAATCTCAGTAGTAAAGGCAAATATACAGGAAAGGCAGTAAGTCAGCCGGATATAAAGCTAGTAGGAAGGTTAAAAGACAAAAGTATAAAATCATCTATATCTGCAATAAGTAGTTAAGGGATACACAAAACAATAATGTAAAATATGACTTCCAAAACAGTAAACATGAAGGGTGGGTAAAAGTGCAGGGCTGTTAAAATACATTTGAACTTAAGAGATCAGCAACTTAAAATAATCATATATACGTATATATGTGTATATATATATATATGACTATGTGTAGTGTGGGGAACATAGTCAATAACTATGTAATATCTTTGTATGGTGACAGATGGTAACTAGACATTGCAGTGATCATTAAACAATGTATAGAAATATCGAATCACTATGTTGTGTAACAGGAACTAACATAGTGTTGTACGTCAATTATACTTCAAAAACAAACAAACAAACAAACTCATAGAAAAAGAGATCAGATTTGTGGTTACCAGAGGTAGGGATGGGGGTAGGGGCAATTGAATGAAGGTGGTCAAAAGGTACACACTCCCAGTTACAGATAAACGATTACTAGGGATATAATGTACAGCATGTTAAATATAATTAACACTGCTGTATGTTACATGTGAAAGGTGAGAGAATAAATTCTAAGAGTTCTCATCACAAGAAATAATTTTTTTTCTATTTCTTTAATTTTATATCTATATAAGATGATGAACATTCACTAAATTTATTGTGTTAATCATTTCATGATGTATGCAAGTCAAATCTGTACACCTTAAACTTATACCATGCTGTATGTCAACCATATCTCAATAAAACTGGAAAAAAAGACAACACAGTTGGCCAATGAATACGTCAAAAAAGTGTTCAATCTTACTAGTACTCAGGGAAGTAACAAGTAAAAACATAATAATACCCCATTACATACCAAAACACAGTTGGCAAATTTTCAAGTCTGACAATGTCAAATTTGGCAAGCATGTAGAACAAGAGGAATCTCATATTCTCACATACAGCTGGTAAGAGAATAAATTAAGACGCACTCTTTGGAAAAGCTTGGCTTTATCTATTAGAATGGAAAATACCCCCTACCTATGATCTAACAATTCCACTAATGTATAAATACTCAAGAGGAATTCATGTTCATATACTAGGACACTATATGACAATTGTTATAGCAGCATTGTTCATGACACCAAAACAACCAAACAAACATACAAACAAAACACCGGGAAACTATCTAAATGTCCATCCATAGCTGACAAATGGAATCAACTAACTACAACTACATGCAAGAACACAGATGAACCACATGACATAAGCAACAAAACAAAACAAAACATATAGTATATATAACGTCCAAAACAGGCAAAACTAAACTCTATTATTGGGGATTCATTTATAAGTGGAAAACTATAAAGAACAGTAAGGATACGGTTACAGTAAAAGTCAGGTTGGTGGTTACCTTTGGAGGTGGGAAGATTATGATGAGGAGAGGCAAACGGTAGGCTTTAGAGTGCTAATAATGTTCTTAACCTTGGTGGAGTTATACAAGAGGATGTATAATTTATAAATTTATAATCATTTCATAAATTTATAATCATTTATTAGACTGTACATATAATTTTATATTGCTAATATATTTATATGGCAATTCAAATCATTAAGTTAACATAGAAATTTAAAAGTTTTGCAGAGGTCAATATTATTATTCCATGTGTTCCTCTAAATTTTACAGCCCCCTTTGAAATTAGTTTGTTGCCAATGTGATTATTTCTGGCTAACAGGCTATTAGCAGAAGTCATATGTGTCCCTTCCAGTCTGAAGCACTTACAGTCATGAGTTCTCCATACTCCCTCTTTCCCTGCTGTGGCACGCCCTGAATCCGCATGTTGAAATGGTAAAGCCACAAAATGTAAGCCAACTGGATTCCTGGATCCCAGCATGAAAGGGGGTTGTTCTACAAAACTGCTGGACAGTCAGAGGGATTTGCATGAATGAGAAATAAACTTCATGTTTAAAGCCATTAAGAGTTTAGGATTTAAATGTCTCTGCAGCATACCGTAGCCTAATTGACTAATACAAGTGGGTTAAGAGCAAATTAGATAAAAAATAAACAGAGCTAAAAATATTAAACTATATGCTCCTCAGAATTTTCTTTTTAAAGTGAACTGCGAAATAGAGGTACAGTGGCATGGAAATAAAATGAGAAGGTCTAGAACATGTTTAATTACAGCTCCAGAAGAAAATTCTCCACAGACAATAGAGGAGAGGTATAACTGCTATATACCATATTTCAAAGTTGGTATAAGAATAAATCCTAAGAACTCTCATTACAAGGAAAACACCACTTTTTTCTTTCTCTTTTCTTCTGTATCTGTATGAGATGACGGATGTCAACTAAACTTATTAATCATTTCACAATATATGTAAGTCAAATCGTTACGCTGTACATCTTAAATTTATATAGTGCTGTATGTCAAGTATATCTCAATAAAAATGGAAAAAAATTCAATGTCAAGTTCTCATTCTTCATCCATTATGACTACTCAGTGGTATTTAGTATAGTTGATTCTTGAAATACTTCTTTACTTGACTCCCAAGACACCATAGTCTACTCCTCTGATCATTCCTTCTAGATCTATTTTGCAAATTTCTCCTCCTCTCACCAATCTCTTCATGTTGGAGTGATCAGTGGCTTAGATCTTTGACCTTTATTCTTCTTCCTTTACACTCACACACGTGGTGATGTCATCCAATCTTGGGCCTTTAAGTATCTATATTCTGACACCTCAAAGTTACATATCTAAGATTTTCTCCCCCAATCCTGTTCCACCCACAGCCTTGTACATCCTAGTATATAGCTAAAGCCAAATTCTGGACTCATCCTTGACCCCTTTCTTTCCTCTCACAACCCATAGATCAATGATCTGGAAATCTGTTTGGCTCTACCTTCAAAATATTTGGAGAGTAACCACTACCCAACATCTTCGGTGTCCCTACTCTCAAGCGAACCATTTATCTATCATCTGAAATATGACAATGGCCTCTAAACAGATCTTGAGCTACTGTTGGCCCTCTAGAGACCACTCCCACCCCAGCAGCCCCAGAGGTTCTTTTAAAACTTACAGCCAATCATGCCATTCCTTTTCACAAAATCTAAGTGGCTCCCCATCTCACTCAAGAGTAAAAACCAAAATGCATCTAATAGCCTAAAAGACTTCACATGAGCTGATTCCAGTACCTTTTTATCCTTCTTTCCTCCTAGGTTCCATGTTGCTCATCCAGCCATACTGAGGTCCTTGCTGTCCCCCAAACACACCAAGCCCCTTCTTCCCCTTAGGCTATGCACAGACAGTATCTCTAGCTGGAATGCTCCTCCCCCAGAGAACCATATGACTAAATTTTTCACTTCCTTAGTCTTTGCTTAAATGCTACTATCTCAATGAAACCTACCCAGACCACCCAATATAAAACTGCAGAAAAAAACAAGAACAGTAACTTTAAATGACATCTGCACTCTCATGTTCATTGCAGCATTATTTACAATAGCCAAGACATGGAAACAACCTAAGTGTCCATCAACAGATGAAAAGATAAAGAAGTTTATCTTTATAAAGAAGTGGCATATATATACAATGGAATATCATTCAGCCATAGAAAAATAACGAAATCTTGCCTTTAGCAACAGCATGGATGGGCCCTGAGGGCATTATGCTAAGTGAAATACGTCAGAGAAAGACAAATACTGTTATGATATCACTTACATGTGGAATATTTTAAAAACAACAAAGAAATAAACAAACAAAAAAACCTCATAGATACAGAGAACAGATTGGTGGTTGCCAGAGGCTGGGGGTCTGGGGTGGGTGAGATGGGTGAAAGTCATCAAAACGTACAAACTTCTACGTTATAAAATAAATGTCATGAGAATGTAAAGTACAGCATGGTGTCTATAGTTAAATAATCCTGCATTATATATTTAAAAGTTGCTAAAAGAATAGATCTTAAAAGTTCTTATCACATACCAAAAAACCTGTAACTATGTTTGGTGATGGATGTTAACTAATGTGGTGATCAGGTCACAACATATACATATATCAAATCATTCTATTGTATACCTGAAACTAATATAATGTTGTATGTCAATTATATCTCAATTTAAAAAAATAAAGTAAGTTAATTGAATGAGGCATTTTTAGCAAAGCATAGTTAGCACTGCCCCAGAGACACTCACCACTGCGTTGTTGTCATACAGCTCCACCACCACTAAAGGCAGGGACCCCATCAACTCCTCTGGTCTCCATAAGGCACCAAGTCATTTAACAGCAACAACTGGTTCCAGGTGGGGAAGAGGGTCTTGGAAATGACCTGGAAGGCAGAGCTAAATAAATAAATACATAAAATTGCAAACCCTCATCTATCTCTCCAAGTAACTCTTTACCCTGCTCTACCGTTTCCTTTTCACATAGTATTTATCCCCTTGTAAAATACTGTGTAATTTACTTATTTATTACATCTACTGTTTCTCATCTCCCCCTCCAGAATGTAACCTTCATAAATGTTTGTTTCAACCAGACCCTGAAATAAAGATATGAATGCAAGTAGTTCATTTGAAAGACAATACCAGAAAGCACAGTGAGGGGTTGGGAAGTGAGAGAGGAAAGTGAAGAAAGTCAATATAGTATGTGATACTGAGCAGGTTACCACTGGAAAAACACACTCCATCCCACCCAGTTCAGAAAGACTGGGTGAGGTGTGGTTCAGAATCATCCCATATCCCTGAGCACTAACTCTACAGTATTTCTAGACTTTCCACATGGCCAAGCTTGCTTCTGTGACTAGAGAACGTCCTCAGGCTGAGAGATGCAGGAAGACATCAGCATGTACAGAAACTGTCCGCAAGTGCCCCCCTGCAAAGATAAGCCAAAGATATATGGGCAGGGACTAATCACCTCACTACCATAAAAATCTCTGTCCTTCTGTGTACTTGTTTTAATTGATATAACCCAAAGCTCTAGAAAAGACCCTGTCACATAGTAGGTACACAAAAAAACCTGTGTTGAATATTGTTGAAGAAATAAAAGGTCAAAAAACAAATCACATGAAATGAGAAAATGCTTATAACTAAACAAAAGAGAAAATTCCCACATATTGTAACTTGTGAGATACAGCTAAAATGGTACTTTGAGATAAATGGGTAGTCAGAAATGGTTATATTACTAAATAAGAATGGCTAAAATCTAATACAGTAGTCTAAGCATTCAATTTAAGTCATCAAAAAAGAACGATATAGGGATAAATTAGGAATTTGGGATTAACAGATACACACTACTATATATATAAAACAGATAAATAACAAGGACCTACTGTACAGCACATGAAGCTATATTCAATATCTTGATATATGTGTGTATATATATATATATTTATATATACATATATCTGAATCACTTTACTGTAACCTGAAACATTACAAATCAACTATACTTCAATTTAAAAAAAAGAAAAAGAACAATATAATAAGCTCAAAGAAATTCAAATAAAGACGATAAGGACAAAGATTAATTTAAATAGACAATAAAGGTATAATAAAGAAAACTAAATAAGCCATAAGTTGGTTTTTTAAAAAGAATAGTAAACTGACAATCTTAGCAATATTAATCAAGGGAAAAAAAGAAAGAGAAAGAGAAAGCACGATTAAACTAAAATGTGATTAAAATAAGAACACACTACAGATGCAACAGAGAATGAAAATGTAAAAGAATATTAACACTATACCAATCTGAAAATTCCTCTAACAAAATGAATTTAATCAGTAATTAAGCATCTTCATACCCAGATGGCTTTACAGGCAAGTTTCTACCAAATGTTCAAAGAACAAACCATTCTAATTTTGTGCAAACTTTTCTAAAGACTACAAAGGAGGGAATTGTTTAAAGAGGCTATTCAGTTAGTTATTGCTGAAATAATGCTTAGTATTTTGTAACCAAATGTGACTGTGTGATATTAGCACAGGAAGAGGAAAATAGATCACTAGAACTCAGCAGACAGCCCAAGGACATACGCATATGTTCTATACATACGTACAAACATCATATGTGATAGAAATAGAGGAACAGGAAGGACCAGGCAGTAAATTGTTCTGGAACAAATGGTTTTTCATATGGAAAAAAATAAAATTGAAGCATGTAAATAAAAAGAGGAAAACTTGAAAATTTTCTGGAAGAAAACATAGGTGAATTTCTTTATGAACTCCAGACAAGGAAGAATTTTTTTTAATAGGACAAAGCAGCGTGGATCCCAAAGGGAAAGACTGATAAATTCAACTACTTTAAAATTAAGGAGAAGTGATTTGCAACACATATAATCCACAAAGGAGTTAAAGAAGAAAACGTACAAATAAAAAGAAAAACCTATTAGAAAAATGGGCAAAAAGCAAGCAGACGCTTCACAGAAGCAGAAATACAAATACAAAATTATAAAAGGCACTCTACTCTCATTAGTAATCAGGAAAATGTAAATCAAACCATGAGATTCCATTTTAAATGTACCAAACTGACCAAAAATTTAAAAAGCAAACAATAAGAAGTGCTGACACAAAGGGAATTTTTAATACACTATCGGTGAGAGTATAAATTAATGTGATTACTTTGGAAAACAATTTGTCTAGCAAAAAATTGTCTAGCAAAAAAAAAAAATCTAGAAAAATGGAAATCCACATGTCCCATGACCCATCAATTTCCACTCCAAAGATTATACTCTAGAGACTTTTGCATATACATATTCACCAGGTGACATGTATAAACTTATTAGAACATCATTGTTTTTAACAGCAAGGAAAAGAAAAACTAGAAACAGTTCAAATTTTTACCAAGAGGAGAGATGAACTACCAAATGCTCAAAGAACAAATGAATGAACTATAACTACATGCATCAATATGCATAAATCTGAAACTAAAAGTGAACAAAGCAGGGCTTGCCTGGTGGCGCAGTGGTTGAGAGTCCGCCTGCCGATGCAGGGGACATGGGTTCGTGCCCTGGTCCGGGAAGATCCCACATGTCGCGGAGCGGCTGGGCCCATGAGCCATGGCCGCACGTCCGGAGCCAGTGCTCCGCAACGGGAGAGGCCACAACAGTGGGAGGCCCGCGTACCACAAACACACACAAAAAAAGTGAACAAAGCAAGTCTCAGGATACATACAATATGTTTCCTTTCATACAAATCTCAAAAACATGTGAATGTAAGCTATACATTATATGAGAACATAGAAGGTAAGGCTGTAAAGAAAAGTAAGTAAATGCTAACCACAAAATTTAAGATTGTAATTATTCCTGAAAGCAGAGGAGGAAGAAGGATACAACTGGAAAGAGGCTCACTGGGCACTTCATAGGTACTGGAACATCCATATATATACATTACTGCCTTAACTATTATCAATTATAAAACATTCCTACTTCACGAGTAATTTCAATACACCAATCCACAAAACAGCAGTTATGGCCTTAGCACTTGTCTAAAATCACTTGCAGAATATGAAAAAGAATGTATATATATGTATAACAAAATCACTTTGCTTTACAACAGAAATTAACACACTGTAAATCAACTATACTTCAATAAAATAAATTTTTAAAAGAAATAAATAATACAAGTAAATAAAATCACATGCAATTACCTGAGATAAACGAAGGAAAGAGGATATGGGGAAAAGAAAACCCTGTCCCCACATAGTTCTCATACATACTGTGAGCTTAGCCTTCTCAACTCACCATTGATAACATCTCCATAGAGTTCTTGGTGTTATGATATACAGAAACCTCTACTAGCTGGATCCTTCCTGACTATTATAGTCAAGATAAAAGGACCTAGAGCAGCATCCTACAGAATCATGTCTTAACCAGACATATGCCCTGTAGGGATGCAACGTATTACACAGGCACGTTAAAAAAAAAAAAACATTTACAGTATTTTACCCTATATTTGAATTACCCTATATTTGAATTACATAAGGCTTAAGTCTTATGTAACAGTATGCCAATTAGATTCAGTCTATTTTCAGAAATTCATATCAGAAGGTATTAAACTAAGAAAATTTGCTATATCAAAATAATGGCTGTAGGACGCAGCTGGGCAGCTCTCATATTATTATAGCAATAAAAAGGCATCAGGTTTTTGTCAGTTTCTTTTAATGTTAAGTCTGACACTTACTTATAGAGCTAAGAATTCATCTACCCTGACACAGCAGTTCCACACCTACATATTTACCTAAGAGAAATGAAAATGTATGTTCGTGAAAAATACGTCCGTTATGTCCATAAAAAGACTTGCTCAAGTAGCTCTTTATATAACACCCAAAAACTGCAAACAATTCAAATGCCCATCAACAGAAGACAGAATAAACAAATAGGGCTATATTTACATAACTAAATACCACTTAAAAATTTTTAATTAACTACTGATACACATAACAATGTGAATGAATTTTAAAATTGTATATATAACAAAAGAATCCAAATACAGAGTATACACTACATAATTCCATGTATATGAAATTCAAAAGAATTCAAATTCAACCTAAAGTGATTGAAATCTTAGCAATGGTTGCCTATAGGTTTGGGAATTAATTGGAAATAAGCACAAGGAAACTTTCTGGAGTGACAGAAATGTTCAGCATCTTCATTGCAATTGTGGTCATATGGGTCATTTATCAAAACTCATGAAATCATACACTGAAGGTCTGTTCATTCATCCCTCTCTTTCACTATTTATAACTATACCTATATCTACAACTATATATAGTTAAGAACAAAATCTGAAGTCAAATATAACATATTGGGTAGCTCCACATGTGACTGTGTTGTATGAAGTACACCACTCAAAAACTGGAATCTGGCCCTATTACAACACCCTCCCCTACCTCCAACTGAACACACACACACACACACACACACACACACAAACACACAGAGTTTAGTAAGTGTTTCCAGATCCAGGCAAGAAATTTAGTGACTGCCTATTGAGAAATGAACATAGGTATAAATGGCTACAGCTTTCTTAGCAAGAGAAATAAAATTAAGCCCCACCATATACTTGGAAGCTGATATTTTGATTTGTTGACATAAAATCCTTTGGACAATCATACTCTATCTTCAAACACTGTGTTCCTTTGCTGTTTTAGTATTTCTTATTATGTTGGTGATCAAATTTTAGCAGCACTTAATTTCACTTTTATCAAGGAAAGTATCATCTCAGCTGAACTGATATGAGTAACCTGGTTAACTAGGGGTAGAGGAAGTAGAACCGATATGAGGGCACATAGAAAGTCCTGTGCCCTCAAATGTAATTGTGTTTTCATTACAGAGAGGGGAAAGATTCAAAGAATTAAGCCTATGGGATCAGTTCATTCATTCGTCCAAAAAAGATTTATTAAGTCTAAGTACTATTAAGCCAAGTGCTATTCCAAGCACTTAGGATACATTAGTGAACCAAACAAAGATACCTGCCCTCAGGTAGCTCTTTCTAGCTGAGGAAAACAGATGTTAAATAACAAACATAAAAAATAAATGAACCACATAGAATAGAATATAATAAAGTGCTCTGTGCCTATGGGGAAAAAAGTAGAATAGGGTGAGGGAGATTGGGATTGCGAGATTTGGGTAGGAATAAGAATGGTGGTCAGCCCATTGAGAAGGTGATGCAAAATACTTGATCAAAGTTTCAGTCTTTAAAAGTAGATCATTCACTGAATAGCCAAAAACAGATGGATATGTTAAGATAGGTGTTTTATCATAAGAATTGTGCCAATAAATACACATCTACAGGGAATTCCCTGGCGGTCAAGTGCTTAGGACTCTGCACTTCCACTGCAAGGGGCATGGCTTCGATCTCTGGTAAGGGAATTAAGATCCCATATGCTGAGCTCTACCCACCACCAGTCCCTCCCATCAGGAAACTTACACAAGCCTCTTAGATAGCCTCATCCACCAGAGGGAAGACAGCAGAAGCAAGAAAAACTACAATCCTGCAGCCTGTGGAACAAAAACCACATTCACAGAAAGATAGACAAGATGAAAAGGCAGAGGGCTATGTACCAGATGAAGGAACAAGATAAAACCCCAGAGAAACAACTAAATGAAGTGGAGATAGGCAGCGTCCCAGAAAAAGAATTCAGAATAATGATAGTGAATATGATCCAGGACCTTGGAAAAAGAATGGAGGCAAAGATCGAGAAGATGCAAGAAATGTTTAACAAAGACCTAGACGAATTAAAGAACAAACAAACAGAGGTGAACAATAAAATAACTGAAATGAAAACTGCACTAGAAAGAATCAATAGCAGAATAACTGGGACAGAAGAATGGATAAGTGACCTGGAAGACAGAATGGTGGAATTCACTGCTGTGGAAAAGAATAAAGAAAAAAGAATGAAAAGAAATGAAGACAGCCTAAGAGACCTCTGGGACAACAGTAAACGCAACAACAGTCGCATTGTAGGGGTCCCAGAAGGAGAAGACAGAGAAAAAGGACCCGAGAAAATATTTGAAGAGATTATAGTTGAAAACTCCCCTAACATGGGAAAGGAAAGAGCCACCCAAGTCCAGGAAGCACAGCGAGTCCCATACGGGATAAACCCAAGGAGAAACATGCCGAGACACACAGTAATCAAATTGGCAACAATTAAACACAAAGAAAAATTATTGAAAGCAGCAAGGGAAAAACGACAAATAACATACAATGGAACTCCCATAAGGTTAACAGCTGCTTTCTCAGCAGGAACTCTACAAGCCAGAAGGGAGTGGCATGACATATTTAAAGTGATGAAAGGGAAGAACCTACAACCAAGATTACTCTACCTGGCAAGGATCTCATTTAGATTCAATGGAGAAATCAAAAGCTTTACAGACAAGCAAAAGCTAAGAGAATTTAGCACCACCAAACCAGCTCTACAACAAATGCTAAAGGAACTTCTCTAAGTGGGAAAAACAGGAGAAGAAAAGGACCTACAAAAACAAACCCAAAACAATTACGAAAATGGTCGTAGGAACATACATATCGATAATTACCTTAAATGTGAATGGATTAAATGCTCCAACCAAAAGACAAAGGCTTGCTGAATGGATACACAAACAAGACCCATATATACGCTGTCTACAAGACACCCACTTCAGATCTAGGGACACATTCAGACTGAAAGTAAAGGGATGGAAAAAGATATTCCATGCAAATGAAAATCAGAAGAAAGCTGGAGGAGCAATACTCATATCAGATAAAATAGACTTTAAAATAAAGAATGTTACAGGAGACAAGGAAGGACACTACATAATGATCAAAGGATCAATCCAAGAAGAAGATATAACAATTATAAATATATATGCACCCAACATAGGAGCACCTCAATACATAAGCAACTGCTAGCAGCTTTAAAAGAGGAAATCGACAGTAACACAACCATAGTGGGGGACTTTAACACCTCACTTACACCAATGGACAGATCATCCAAAATGAAAATAAATAAGGAAACAGAAGCTTTAAATGACACAATAGACCAGATAGATTTAATTGATATTTATAGGACATTCCATCCCAAAACAGCAGATTACACTTTCTTCTCAAGTGCGCACAGAACATTCTCCAGGATAGATCACATCCTGGGTCAAATATCAAGCCTCAGTAAATTTCAGAAAATTGAAATCATATCAAGCATCTTTTCTGACCACAATGCTATGAGATTAGAAATGAATTACAGGGAAAAAAACGTAAGAAGCACAAACACATGGAGGCTAAACAATACGTTACTAAATAACCAAGAGATCACTGAAGAAATCAAAGAGGAAATCAAAACATACCTAGAGACAAATGACAATGAAAACACGATGATCCAAAACCTATGGGATGCAGCAAAAGCAGTTCTAAGAGGGAAGTTTATAGCTATACAAGCCTACCTCAAGAAACAAGAAACATCTCAAATAAACAATCTAACCTTACACCTAAAGGAACTAGAGAAAGAAGAACAAACAAAACCCAAAGTTAGTGGAAGGAAAGAAATCATAAAGATCAGAGCAGAAATAAGTGAAACAGAAACAAAGAAAACAATAGCAAAGCGATAAAATGAAAACCTGGTTCTTTGAGAAGATAAACAAAATTGATAAACCATTAGCCCGACTCACCAAGAAAAAGAGGGAGAGGACTCAAATCAATAAAATTAGAAATGAAAAAGGAGAAGTTACAACAGACACCGCAGAAATACAAAGCACCCTAAGAGACTACTACAAGCAACTCTATGCCAACAAAATTGACAACCTGGAAGAAATGGACAAATTCCTAGAAAGGTATAACCTTCCAAGACTGAACCAGGAAGAAATAGAAAATATGAAAAGACCAATCACAAGTAATGAAATTGAAACTCTGATTAAAAATCTTCCAACAAACAAAAGTCCAGGACCAGATAGTTTCACAGGTGAATTCTATCTAAAATTTAGAGAAGAGCTAACACCCATCCTTCTAAAACTCCTCCAAAAAATTGCAGAGGAAGGAACACTCCCAAACTCATTCTATGAGGCACCATCTCCCTGATACCAAAACCAGACAAAGATACCACAAAAAAAGAAAATTACATACCAATATCACTGATTAATATAGATGCAAAAATCCTCAACAAATACTAGCAAACAGAATCCAACAACACATAAAAACAAAAAAGGATACACCATGATCAAGTGGGATTTATCCCAGGGATGCAAGGATTCTTCAGTATACATGAATCAATCGATGTGATACACCATATTAACAAATTGAAGAAGAAAAACCATAGGATCATCTCAATAGATGCAGAGAAAGCTTTTGACAAAATTCAACACCGATTTATGATAAAAACTCTCCAGAAAGTGGGCATAGAGGGAATCTACCTCAACATAATAAAGGCCATATATGACAAACCCACAGCAAACATCATTCTCAATGGTGAAAAACTGAAAGCATTTCCTCTAAGATCAGGAATAAGACAAGGATGTCCACTCTCACAACTATTATTCAACATAGTTTTGGAAGTCCTAACCACGGCAATCAGAGAAGAAAAAGAAATAAAAGGAATCCAAATTGGAAAAGAAGAAGTAAAACTGTCACTGTTTGCAGATGACATGATACTATACATAGAGAATCCTAAAAATGCCACCAGAAAACTACTACAGCTGATCAATGAATTTGGTAAACTTGCAGGATACAAAATTAATGCACAGAAATCTCTTGCATCCTTATACACTAATGATGAAAAATCTGAAAGAGAAATTAAGGAAACACTCCCATTTACCATTGCAACAAAAAGAATAAAATACCTAGGAATAAACTTACCTAGGGAGACAAAAGACCTGTATGCAGAAAACTATAAGACACTGATGAAAGAAATTAAAGATGATACCAACAGATGGAGAGATATACCATGTCCTTGGATTGGAAGAATCAATATTGTGAAAATGACTATACTACCCAAAGCAATCTACAGATTCAGTGCAACCCCTATCAAATTACCAATGGCATTTTTTATGGAACTAGAACAAAAAATCTTAAAATTCGTATGGAGACACAAAAGACCCCGAACAGCCAAAGCAGTCTTGAGGGGAAAAAACGGAGCTGGAGGAATCAGACTCCCTGACTTCAGACTATACTACAAAGCTACAGTAATCAAGACAATATGGTACTGGCACAAAAACAGAAACACAGATCAATGGAAAAAGATAGAAAGCCCAGAGATAAACCCATGCACCTATGGTCAACTAATCTGTGACAAAGGAAGCAAGGATATACAATGGAGAAAAGACAGTCTCTTCAATAAGTGGTGCTGGGAAAACTGGACAGCTACATATAAAAGAATGAAATTAGAACACTCCCTAACACCATACACAAAAATGAACTCAAAATGGATCCGAGACCTAAATGTAAGACCGGACACTATAAAACTCTTAGAGGAAAACATAGGAAGAACACTCTTTGGCATAAATCACAGCAAGATCTTTTTTGCTCCACCTCCTAAGCAGTAATGGAAATAAAAACAAAAATAAACAAATGGGATCTAATGAAACTTCAAAGCTTTTGCACAGCAAAGGAAACCATAAACAAGACAAAAAGACAACCCTCAGAATGTGAGAAAATATTTGCAAATGGATCAACAGACAGAGGATTAATCTCCAAAATACATAAACAGCTCATGCAGCTCAATATTAAAGAAACAAACAACCCAATCTAAAAATGAGCAGAAGACCTAAATAGAAATTTCTCCAAAGAAGACATACAGGTGGCCAAGAAGCACATGAAAAGCTGCTCAACATCACTAATCATTAGAGAAATGCAAATCAACACTACAGTGAGGTATCACCTCACACCAGTTAGAATGGGCTTATCAGAAAATCTACAAACAACAAATGCTGGAGAGGGTGTGGAGAAAAGGGAACCCTCTTGCACTGTCGGTGGGAATGTAAATTGATACAGCCACTATGGAGAACGGTATGAAGTTTCCTTAAAAAACTAAAAACAGAATTACCATATAATCCAGCAATCCCAATACTGGGCATATACCCAGAGAAAACCATAATTCAAAAAGACACATGCACCCCAATGTTCACTGCAGTACTATTTACAATAGCCAGGTCACGGAAGCAACCTAAGTGCCCATCAACAGACGAATGGATAAAGAAGTTGTGGTACCTACGTACAATGGAATATTACTCAGCCATAAAAGGAAACAAAATTGAGTTATTTGTTGAGATGTGGATGGATCTAGAGACTGTCATACAGAGTGAAGTAAGTCAGAAAGAGAAAAACAAATAGCGTATATTAACGCATGTATGTGTAACCTGGAAAAATGGTACAGATGAACCGGTTTGCAGGGAAGAAGTTGAGACACAGATGTAGAGAACAAACGTATGGACATCAAGGGGGGAAAGCCACGGGGGGGATGGGGATGGTGGTGTGCTGAATTGGGCGATTGGGATTGACATTCATACACTGATGTGTATAAAATTGATGACTAATAAGAACCTGCTGTAAAAAAAAATAAATAAAGTTAAATTAAAAAAAATTTTTTTTAAATCCCATATGCCCTGTGGCCAAAAAAAAAGAGAAAAAAAACCTATCTACGTATATTTATTTCCTCTCAATAGAAACATAGTTTTGCTATTAAGCATTTTGATCTAATGCTCTTTTTAGGGGTTGTATCTTTAATCTGCTATTTTCAACCTGACTTTTACTAACGGTTGTTACATAATGGACTGACTAGATATGAAATTTTAGTATCAGTTATTAACATTTGACTCTTAGAAAATGTGCTATGCAGAAGTAGGTGACATAAATAGTCAACCTACACACTGAACCTCTACTGTGTGCCATGCTAGATGCAGCAGTTTTAAATATACAACCAGTGACCTCAAAGAGCTTGTAGTCTCGTACCTCTAATTGTTGATACTTATTAATATGCCATATTTATTACTGTGCCAGGCACCGATCCAAGGGCTTTATATGTATTAACTCACCCAGCCTTCATGACAAGATTATGAGGCATAACCTTTCTTTATTTAGATGAGGAAACTAAGGCCCAGAGTAGTTCAGTGACTTGCTCAAAGCAACCAAGCTAGTTAACTAAAAAGCCAAGATATGACCCCAGGCAGTGTGACTCTAGAGCTTGCCCTCCAATAAGGTCTAAGAGGATATGAATCATATACTGTTAGCATCTTAGCATTTTACTCAGCACTGGTCCTGCAGCAGAGGTGGTAAAAGATCGGAAGAACTTCAAGCAACTTCAAGCAGAAGCAAGGAGCATGGTGCTCTGCCACCACCCACCAGGCATGATTCACACAGGCCGGAACCAAGTCCATTCTAGTACTCTCCTTTCCACTACAGGCAAATTCCCCACGCTTTCTGCCATCAATGTTATTTAAGTTATGAAATTACATTTTGCTAAGTATTATGACTTTCGCTTTCTTTGCACATGTACACGGTTTTTATTTTTCTTTTTAGAAGTGTTTTCAATTAAAATTCTCCTGGGCATGAGTATTTTATGTAGTCAGTGAACTATCTCATACACAGTTAAGAAATTTCCCCTGGTAATACTGTTTCAATATTTTTAATAAGAACTAATAACGTGGCTGTAAAGTTCAAACAGCTTTAGGGGAAAAGAAATGCACTAGAATTTGTGTTCTAAGATTAACATGTAAACCCTATTGATCTACCTACCAAATAATAAATTAGTACTTTTTTTAAATCGCAGAGCAGAACATGATTAAAGATTATTAAGCCTTGGATAAGAGACTTACAGAAATAATAAATTAAAACCATCTATTAAGTTGACATTACCCTGTTCTTTTTTACAATCTGCTGTTTAAACTCTGTTACTTAGTTGCTGCTCCATAGAAGAAAATCTCATATGTGGATAGATTCCAAGGTGCCACATTTGTCATATATATTTGTGTGTTATTCAACACTCGTCATCAGATTGATATGAGATAAAACTGTAAGCAATACTTTTAAAATAAGCTCCATATACTATTTTTTCAAGAGTGCGTTACTTATGTTTTCATAGTAATATCCAATGTGACCAGTAGTTAGACTTCTGACAATCTGAACCATCCAAGATATATCAAATTCAATAAGCGAGGCTGTCACAAAGTCCAGGCACTTTGCCCCATAGGTGAGATGTGTCCCCCAAGCAACTTTTTTGGGGAAGAAAACAAGGAAGTATTAGAAGCCAGCATCCTGAGAAGGCAAAAACAACTGAAGAAAAAGGACAATCACATTGGATAGGCACTGACAACAGTAATGGTTTTTAAAAGCCTCACAATACAATAATTAACATTGATGATAATACACCCTAACCATCAACAAGTGGTTAAATTATACTCATTATTCACTGTTTACCAAGAGGTGAGGATGTTACAATCTCTATTTGAATGGTTGGAAATGTTTAAAAACTGGAGGGCTTCAGAGTGTGGTAAGCTCATGTGGATCATTCCCCCCAAGATGAAGCTGTTTAGGATATCAAGGGGACTTGGTGAAGATGCTAATCAAGAATCCAACAACCTGGGTTCTCGTTTCTGCCACTTACTTTGGGCAGATCTAGTAACCTCCCAGAGTCCCTTGCTTGTCATCTGCAAGAGTATACGAGCACCTGTCCTCTCCGCCAAACAAGATATTTGTGAGGATTAAGAGTTTTTTACATGAGAACCCTGTCAAAATTAGAAAGAGCTTCCTCAATACTAGACATTATTATTACTGAATAAGTTGTAATGAAACATCTATCCCTAACATTCTTCATTAGATCAATCTACTGACATCTCATTTCTATTTGAAGGTCATATGACTAGTTGAGTACTTGAGTAACACTGATCCAGCCAATGGTAACACAGCACAAAGAAGTTGGCTCCAGCGCTGCCCACACATTTATAGAATTTATTAAAAGCAATTTGCTCAGCCCTATATTTGAATTTGGACAACTTAAACCATTGTCCTTTGCTATAATAAATCCAAAATGAATTCATAAATTTTTCATCATTGAATACCAGCAGCTATGAGATAATCCATTTGCTTAACATTTTTAAATGAAAATTCAAAAGTGAAAGGAATTCATTGCCATCCTTCCCCAACCTCAGTTCTCTCCCTCATTCTCCTCCACTTAATTCTATAACCCTTTTTGACAACAAAAGATCTCATGTTGAGCGTGCCCTCACTGTGAGGCATTCCTACTGAGAATCACTGAAAGAAGGTACTGGAAATGCAGAATGGAAACCAGACATAGGGCAGATAGCAGGAAGGAGTGGAGGGTTCTGTGGGGAAGCCGTAGGGCAGTGAGGGAAGCTGGGGGAACTTAAATCCGGACCTCATGTTGGAGCTCTGAAGAGGTCTGTGACGAAGGAGGGGGTGAAGATGGGTTTAACAGGCAACATGCTTGTACCACTTTTCTATTGCCGCCATAATAAATTACCACAAATGTAGTGGCTTAAAAACATACATTTATAACCTTACAGTTCTGTAGGTTAACAAGTCTGACACAGATCTCACGGGGCTAAACTCAAGGTGTCAAGCTGCTTTCTGTAAGCTCTAGGATCCTTGCCTTCTCCAGCCTCTACAGGTCACCCATATCCATTGACTCATGGCCTCTTCCTCCATCTTTAAAGCCAGAAATGGCAGGTCAAGTACCTCTCACATCGCATCATTCTGACCTCCTCTTTTGCTTCTGCTTCTCTTCCATATTTAAGGACTCTTGTGATTAGACTGGGTCCACCCACATAAGCCAGAATACTCTGCATCTCAGCTTCAATCACATCTGAAAAGTCCCTTTTGCCATGTAATATAACATAGTCCCAGGTTCCAAGCTATAGGACTTGGACACCTTTGGGGCTGGGGAGAGACATCATCTGCCTACCATAGTGCTGTAGGTAAGAAGTGATTTGGCAAGAAGTTATCATTGTTTTCTCTCACTCTTGCTCCCCTCAGTCGGCTTTCCACAGCAGTCAAAGAGCTTGCAAACACATTCCCAGTGTGACTCTCCCCTGCTTGCTTCAGTGGCTTCTTGCCTTTCTGAATAAAACCCACACTCGTTATCACAGACCACAAAGGTCAACATAATTTAGCCCAGTATATTTGAAACTTTTTGCACTGGTACTTATAGTAAGAAATTCATTTTTAAATCATAACTTAGCACATACACACATGCATCTACATGTATTTAATTCCACAAACAAATACTCACCCTTACTATATACTATGCACCCTGATACTTTCAATTCTGATCTGTTCTTTTTTTTTCATTTATTTCCAATGCTGCTTGCAACCCACTAATGAACTGTGACTTTGGGTTTGGAACATAATGATCTGGCCCTTCCTCCAACTCCTGGCATTGTATCACATTCTCTCAGAAGTAGACACACTGACCTCCTACCTCATGAGAACCTCGGATGGAAATATTTTCCCTGGAACGTCTTAGGGTCTGCTCCCTTACCTCATCTGGGTGTCCACTCAGTTGTCCCTTTCGCCAGGAGGCCTCCCCTGACCACCCCCTGTCTAATAATCCTTCTCCCCACCCCCAGCACCAGTTTCCATCCCTGATTTTGCTTTAGTTTTTCTTCACTATACTTACTATGACTTTGCATATGATGTCTTTGTTTCTTCTCTCCCGCTAGACTGAAAGGTCCACTAGGACTGTCTTATACATTGACATAATCCTAGTGCTTGAACTAGGGCCTCCTAAAACAGAGGAAAAACTCCAAAATCAGTTATAGAACGAATAAATAAAATATGAGTGAGTCAATAAATAAACTGGTAGATCTAAGATTATATGGGTTATTGGAAGAAATTATTAGTAAGTATTATTACACTATAACTTATATAATTAACTATAAACATTGGTAATTATCCTTTACTGATTATCTATATTATGCCAGTCACCATGTAGAGCACCTTAACTTAGTTATATTTCTAGTTGTCACATAGCTCTATGAGGTAGTTATTTTTACAGATGGGGAAAATGAAGCTGGGAGAAGTTAGGTTTCTGGTCCAGGGTTAATACGGTCTGAAACAATAGCCAATTTTTATCATACTTAACATTTCTTGACAGGCATTGTCCTAAGCATTTTACATGGGGGCACTGTTATTATTCTCATTTTACAGACTATTGTTGAGAATACTAATCTGTAATACCCCAATTTTATAGATTGGGAAATTCAGGCACAGAACTTGACCTGCTCAAAGTCAAACAACTAGTAAGTGGTGGCCCCAGCAATCCAGTGCAAGCCATCTGGGGCCAGAGTCAGTGCTCATAGCCTATACACTCTTGCCGCTCAAAGTAAGGTCCAAGTGGCAGCAGCAGAAGCATCATTTGGGAACTTACTAAGTATGCAGAATTTCATGTCCCTCCCCAAGTCTGCATTCCAGTAAGAACCCCAGGTGATTCACAGACACAATAAGGTTGAAAAACTCTGCTCTAAACATACTGCCTCTCAGGCAGGCAAACAGAGTTGGACAGAAATAATTTTAAGACAGTAGGACTCGAATACAAATAATATTTTAACTGGAAGTATTACTTATAATTTTACATGAATTTAACAGAAGTACAATGATCTGAAATAAAACTAAAGGAAATTGCTGAACTTCAGACAAATGACTATTTACCCCCAAAATATTATATTCCTTTAGGGGAAAAAAAAAAAGATTATGAAGTACATTAAGAGATTGGACCCCATTGTATTTTCCTTATCCTTAACCTCATGTTTCAGCTTTAGGTCATATCAAATGACTCCCTGCCATGGAGGATGAAATGTTAAAAATTGCTCCCTTCTTCCCTCTTTCCTTCTCTTTTCCCTACATCCACATTTATCTTGGTATTTTACTGTTTTTCTGCACTAAAATATGTAACATTTCCATTCTATTGCACGAGAATCCCCTAGTTATTTAATCTTAAGTCAGTATTTCTTTGGATTCAATGATCCTGTGTGTGTCTTTGCCATAGCTTCTCCATTTCTGAGTCTGATATTTTGATTCACCCTTTGAGTGGCTGGGGTTTTTTTGTTTGGTTTGGTTTGGTTTGGTTTTTGTCAAGGAGTGCTTTTTCAAAGGAATCACAGGTATCGTAGTCCATAAATTCTTTCATCTTTAAGAATGTTTACCTGCTGCCTTTATAAATGAATGAAAATTTGGCCACACATTCAGAACTCTGTAGACGCTGCTCTGTTGTCTCCTACCATCATATTCGGGAAGAAGTCTGAAGCTATTCCGAGGATTGACCTCTTAGAGGTGCATTACTTCTTCTCTCCAAGACTACTTCTTTTTTTTAACTTATGGTTTTTAATCTTTGACAATTTTGACATAATGCGTAACTTAAGTAGACTATATCTAGATCTAGATAGCAATATTTGCGCCCTGCCCCCCGCCAGGTATAGTCTTTTCAACATGGTCATTTGGTTCTTTTTTTATTTTAGGAGAGTCTTTTTGAATTATTGCTCAAAACACTTTTTCTCTTCCATGTGTTAGTTTCTCTCTTTTAGGGGCATAACTCCTGTTAGGAATCCTTTGTCTACCATAGAGGGCACCTCCTCTCTAAGTGTTTTTTTAATTTATTTTCTTTATTTTCATACTCACGGAAACTAACTCAAGCTTCTCCTTCATGCTGGCGATTTGGCTTGAACCTTTGTCTATTCTGTCATTGCTGTTTGAAGTTTATTGGTTATCTGTAATGGGATTGTGTTGGCACTACCATCACTCCTTCCCTCTAATTCTATTGATTTAACATAACACCTCGGGGCTCTTGTTTTATCAAATTTATAACCTTATTAGGTTTTTCCAGAGCATGAAGCACACGTATAGCATATTCCTCTTTTCCTTGTGTTATGCTTAATTTCAGACTCTCTTCAGCTGTGTTTTACATGTTATGTTCTGGCTAGTTGGTTGGTTTCTTTTGTATTTTATTTATATTGGTATCGTTGTCCTGCCATCTCTTTTGCTCAACCTAAGCGTCCAATAATTCAGTGTAGAAATCTCTTTGATACCCATCCCATTGCATCTAGAACCTGCTTTTCTCTCCCTCTCCAAGCTACAATTTGAGGGCTGGGTGTTTATAATATCTCTTTTTCTACTGGATGAGCAGGAGATGAGGTGTGGGAGAGTGAATCCAAGCTAAATGCCGTCTTTAATGAGGTACCAGCACTGAACTCTTTAGAATGCCTTTGCAAGAGTGGCTGAAGGATGAGTCTATGGAACTTTAGTTACTTTCCATGAACTTACCCACCATCTAATAAAAGAGACTACAAGTCCCCACTTGACCCTGCTTTGGTGGTTTCTGTACCATACTTTGTTATGTCACAGCTTGCTTCCTTAGCTGCACTGGATCAGATTGGACACCAGGGAATTAGAAACCCATTCATCTTTGAAATATTTTCAGAGAAAACTATCAATAGGGAGGCACAGGGCTAACAAAATAACCCAATCACATCATCTCTCTGAAGAAGTATAAAAGGTGGTTCCTTAGTGCAAATCAGAACTACGAGGCACCACCTCACACCAGTCAGAATGGCCATCATTAAAAAGTCTACAAAGAACAAATGCTGGAGGGTGTGGAGAAAAGGGAACCCTCCTACACTGTTGGCGGGAATGTAAATTGGTGCAGCCACTATGGAAAACAGTATGGAAGTTCCTCCAAAAACTAAAAATACCTTTTTTTTTTTTTTCAGTACGCGGGCCTCTCACTGTTGTGGCCTCTCCCATTGCAGAGCACAGGCTCCAGATGCACAGGCTCAGCGGCCATGGCCCACGGGCCCAGCTGCTCCGTGGCATGTGGGATCTTCCCGGACCGGGGCACGAACCCGTGTCCCCTGCATCGGCAGGTGGACCCTCAACCACTGCGCCACCAGGGAAGCCCTACCTTTACCTTTTGAACATGCAAACATAACTTAACGAAGACTGAAATTAATGTTTATGTTATCCTCCTAAACAATATAGACTCCACTCTTGCTTTGCAGCAAACCTTCATGTTCCATACTACTGTGGAAATGTTGCTTCCACTTTAACTGTCACTCAAATCAATTTTATTTGTATAGTCAGTGCTTATTCAGACGTATCAACACGTTTAGCAATGTCTTAGCAATATCCACGGCTTTTTGCTTCTAAGTCCTTCCTTCCGAGTTCAATTTCTTCTCTCCTGAAATATTTACATTCTTCTCTATTTCTTAGACCAAGGGTCTTTAAGTCATAAACGCCCTGTTCTTGTTCACCTGAAAATGTCCATATTTTATCTTAACTCTTGTATTATAGTTTAACTTGGTATAGACTTCTAAGTTAACAGTTATTTTCCCTCAAAACTTTCCAACGATTATTCCATTTTCCTCTGCAGTCTACGGTTGATAACTGTCAGCATGTAATTAGTTTTTCTTTCTGGCTGCTTTTACAGATGTGTCTATGCTTTAAATGGTTCTGCAGTTTTCACCACAGGATATCTGTATGTAAATATATTTCATATTCTTTAGAACCTGTGTTTCTTCCATATAGATATTAACATATTTCTTCAATTCTATAACAAAATCAGCATTATATCTTAAATTATTGCCTCTGCCCCACCTTTCTGTTGGGCCTTTTCATGATCTCCTCCATGTTTCTTAGCCAATACTTACTGCCTGTCTACCTTTTTACCTTTTGGGTCAGCACGCTAGTGACTCCCTCAGATCCCTCTCCACTGGGTTAGTTATCTCCTTTTGGTACTTTATATGTTATTGAAGCCATGTATTGTTTATAATTTTAATAACTTTTTTATTTTTAGAAGTTCTACTTGAATTTTTCAAATCTACATGTACTTTTTCTATACCATCAGTTCATATGTATTATGGTTTCTATTCCTTCATTAAGCTCAAAAGCCCTTTAATTATACTTATTGTATAGAATCTTTCAGATTGTTCTATTTTCCCTACTTGGAGTACTAATTCTCCCTATATCTTGCACCAGCTAATTTTCTGTCATGATGCGTAATTTTCTCACATAATTTATAATTTTAATTACAAGCTCATTTTCAGTGAGGGTAGTATTTTCTAAGATGTTTTCAGGGCTCTGTTTTATGGAAGCATCCACATATAGTGGTTTAACATTTGCTTCTCTGAGGACTTCAAAAGTATCTGAACCAGTTTTATTAATAATTTCTCAGCTTGTGGTTCTAATACTATAATAGTAAAATAAGTTAAATTCAAGGATTTGATTTCTTGTAACTGACTTTTTTTTTTTACCTCACTTATAGCTTCAGTCATCCAGAAAACTTCCTTGCTGTTTCCTTTGTTGTCACATCTCTGTTCTGTGGATGGGGTAGCTGTCGAATCCTCCATGCTTTATGTAAGAGCTCCCCTCAAACTCTGTGCAGCCTAAGTCCATATATCCTGTTCTGTTGCTCTGGCTTTGAGTTCCCTCTCTATTTTTGCACTTAGTTATTTCACTTCTAAAGCTCAGCTTTTATTATTATGTTGTTGTTGTTGTTGCTTTTATCCAGCATGTATCTGTGCTTGTAGCATTAAGGGTGCCCACTACATCAGTTTGATCCACTTTGTTGTTAGAAGTTCCATTGGGGTGCCTTGTTATATATAGGAGTCAAGATCCTTATCTAATTCTCTTGTCCTGACCCTTAGTTCTCAAAACCAGTCTTGATTTGAAATATCCCACTCAGTCATTCCCAGCATTTACTCAACCAAAGTAAAGACATGCTTGGAGAAAAGCAAAGCCAAGTAGTGTTCTTTGAATTATTTGAATCTGAAATTCTATGTACTCTTCAGACCCTGAGTTTCTTCATTCCTTTAAGAAACTAATGTCACACAAAGGGAGTGGCTGCTCTTTTTATCCCAAATATATATGCCTTGGTTCCCAAAGTAACGCCTTCATTAGGTCTTATTCACAATTATTGGATATTTCCATTTCCTTTCCTCCACGTTGCCTGCATAATTAAGAGCACTTCAAGACCTAGAACACAGGTGATGTGCTTTACAGAGGGCCAACTAAATGACTGTTTTTTCTGTTTCATTACAAACACCGTCAGAAATAAAAATGGACATATATACACTACCAAACGTAAAGTAGATAGCTAGTGGGAAGCAGCCGCATAGCACAGGGAGATCAGCTCGGTGCTTTGTGTCCACCTAGAGGGGAGGGAGGGAGACGTAAGAGGGAAGAGATATGGGAACATATGTATATGTATAACTGATTCACTTTGTTATAAAGCAGAAATTAACACACCACTGTAAAGCAATTATACTCCAATAAAGATATAAAAAAAAAAAGAAAGAAAAATGAGGATCTAACCTCATATGCAAAAGGAAGTTCTGTTGCTTTTAATATTTTTCTAAAGCGTGATGCCCATTGGTCAGTATTAGGTAATGTTTCATGCACAGTAATATATTTAAAGTATCTGCAGCTCAACACAGCCCCCCTTGGGGGAGAAAAGCCTTTGTTAATATCCAATAAGTGAGAAAGAGCACTAGTACAGATACTATAGGCTATATTTGCATATACACATATAATACCTCATTCTGAAAGTTGTATTCTATCCAAGGACAAATGTAAGTTGGGTGGTGATCTAAGATATATAAGAAAAAGATCAGTATGAAATAAACAAATCACTCCACAAATCCTTGTCTATTGCCCCTCAGGATGGTAGTGAAAGACTGTATTTCAGTAAAATTTTCAGTGGTTTCATCAGTTTTTTAAATATTTATTCATCTTTAGCCCCACAGCTATCAATATTTTAGTGAGGTCATTTTTAACAAAAAATATGAATAATGTGGGTCATCTCCAAATAAATAGTCACTACATATTGTAGTAAGACCAAATATTAGGTTTATATGTGAAAGACCTTTTCTTTAAAAAAAAATTCATGTCTTTTTTTGTGTTCTTTAAACATTCTTTACCTCCTGCCTTCACTAATCGGTGTAGAAACTGCAAGTTTCACAGGGACTCTCAAGCTTCCTTATATTGTAAATAACTACTGAATCACACAAGGATTGCCCCCAAACACACATATCCTTCTACCTAACCATTTTTTAATAAGAATAAGTGCCTATGCAAAGACTTCTAACATCAGCCCTTGGTCCATGCTTTGTCCTAGCCAAAGTAGAAAAGGAACAGATGTAAAGACATAGTCAGTTACCTCTCTATCCCCGCACTCTGCTCAGTTGCCTCCCCACTGCATTTCTATACATCTTTGTGTCTCTCCCTTCTTTTATGAGACTGCAGGTCTGTTAACAGTGACTGGAAGGATTAAAGATAGATCGATTTTTGGCTCCTACATGTACCTCATTTACAAACTTTTAATGTTTACAAAGAAAAAGCAGATTCTTGTAACTAAACACAGCAGAAATTATATTGTTCCAATACAACACTGTTCTTCAATTATTCAGCCCTTACGATCTTTCCAAAAGGGTAGCTCCTCGTATATATTTTCTAGTGGCAAAGAAATTCTCACTGTTGACTTGGCAGGTGAAAAGAATGACTTCTATTATAAGTAATACAGAAAGCTTATATGCTGGATCAACTTACAAGGTAATAGAAACTCCTCTTTTGAGCAACATGCCAGAACTCAACATCCAAGTGATTTTTCATCTCCCTCAAAGTAGGCAGCTTAGAATGTATCTTCACTGTTCTCACAGGCAATGTTGACTTTGCTCAGAACGTTTCTGGAACTCCTCTTTCAGAATTGTCTTCAGGGCCTGGTACACATTGCTTTGAACAGCCTCTTGGGTAGCAAATCACCATCATGGAAGAGTTATTCTTATTTCATTTTGTCTTTAAGATGTAAACATTATATGGAGGCAACTGAAACAGGTGTTCAAGGTGGGTAATATATTGGGTTTGCTCAAACCCCAGGTAGTGAGACTATCAGGTAATGGGAGTATTTTCCTAGTGTACTTTATAAACTGATCCTGAAGCTAGGATGAATTTCAAAATTGTTGCGAAAACAACAGCCTCATAAAAATAAGAACAAATCCTCTCACAGCAACCCCTTCAATGGGCAACACTCCTCTCCTTTAACAGTTTAAGTACTGCTGTATTTCTTGTGGGGAATTACTTTTTGCTTGTGAAACAAACTTTTTTTTATAAAACTTTTTGTTTGTGTTCTTATATTCACTCTCTTTAAAAATATTTAAAGAGGTTTGCTGACGCTATTTTTATGTTCAAGTTGTACAGAATTTTTTAAGATTTGCTTTCAAAATATGTCTGGACACTATTTAAGGAAGGTAAATGTTTTCTAGGGGAAATGCCAGGATATGATCATTGAAGTTTTATTTACCTCAGAGTACATTTCCTTGGTTGCATAAAGCATGCAAATATTGGTACAATGTTCCCTTTCCTGAGGCAGAGAGGTGGAGTGAAGTAACAGGAGATGCCGTAGACCTGGAATGAAGGGGTGTCAACTCTAGCCCTGGCTAATCTTTTGGTTAAGTGACTTAGCAAATATCAGATTGTTTTTCCATCAGTGATGCTTATCAGCCTCTGAGGATTTGGGGGATTAGTGAAGTGACTTTTGAAAGCCCTACAGAATCAACTTGTAGCAGGAGACAGATCCTTAGAGTTCTCTTTTTTTTTTTTAGTTTAGTTATTTATTTTTGGCTGTGTTGGGTCTTTGTTGCTGCATGTGGGCTTTTCTCCAGTTGTGGTGAGTGGGGGCTACTTTTCGTTGTGGTGAGTGGGCTTCTCATTGCAGTAGCTTCTCTCATTGTGGAGCACGGGCTCTAGGCACACAGGCTTCAGCAGTTGCAGCGTGTGGGCTCAGAAGTTGTGGCACGCAGGCTCAGTAGTTGTGGCTCGCAGGCTCTAGACCACAGGCTCTGTAGTTGTGGCGCACGGGCTTAGTTGCTCTGCGGCATGTGGGATCTTCCCAGACCAGGGCTTTGAACCCGTGTCCCCTGCATTGGCAGGTGGATTCTTAACCACTGCGCCACCAGGGAAGCCCCCATATCCTTAGAGTTCTGAATGGGGAAATCCAAAAATACTATCCTGAACCGGTAATTAGAGTTTAGCTCCCTTTTAGCCTCTGACTCATTCACTGCACTTTCAGCCTTTTGGAAAATGCTGAAATGCTGGATGAGCTCAAGGATCGCTGAAGCACAGGACTCAAATGATCACAGCTGAAAACCCGGAAACACTGTTTCCGGAATTGTGATTATAATCAGCAATCATAGTAAACATTGCCACAAGAGACACCAGCTACTACCTGAAGACACAAAGTATATACATGACATAGTGTATAGCTTAATTTATCTACATATGTATTTTTTTAAATCTGGAAACAGATAGATAGATCTCCTATAGATCTATTTTAGATAGATAGATGATAGATACATGGTAGATAGATAGATAGGGATTTATATATATATATATATATATATATATATATACCATGAGGAAAAGAGGCCATCTGTGATGTGGAATTATATTTTCTTCTTTTTTGCCTTACCTATATTTTCTAATTTTTCTAAAATGAACACATAGGATCATGAATAACTTCAATTCTCATAAAAATAAAATACTCAGTGTAAGTGGGATCATGCTGCAGAAGTGACACCAGAACATATGTCTGTTACCTTTATCTACTTGCCCCATACTGGCCTGCACAAAACTGTCAGGTACGTGCATCCTGGGCAGCACGGTATGGATTATCTTGTTAGCAAAATTTTCAAATCAGTCTATCGTCCATATAAAAGTTGATTAAAGGGCTCATCCATTATACTGAATTCAAGGTCACTTATCCCTGTGCAACTGGAAAAACAATGCAAATAAAATACAGAGTCTGCATTGCTCTCATCATTCACATCTGTCCAAGCTAATTAAAAATAGATTTTTTACCCATTGTTTTGTACTCAGAAAAATTATGGTTCTTGTTTGTTCTCTGTGTATCACCAAGAAACAGCATGTATATGAAGGCTGCCAACCTTAAAATACGGTCCATTTAAATCTTAGAAACTGGAACTACATTTAGTTTCTCATTTTTTCCACCTTTATTGTCATTGTTCAATGCCAAAATGTTCTCTGGAGAGTACATAGAATAAAAGACCACATCCATTTCCAATAACTTACAGAAGAGTATGAATCTCAATGAACTTTTGCAAACGGCACAGTGGAAGAGAAATACTTTTGAGTGAATTACTATGAAAAAACTGCAGTATGTGAGAACTTCTGTTTGACAGTGTTTGACTGAAAAGTTATCAGGTATCCATGTTATTTCTCAAGGTATTCATTTTCTTCAAATTAGACACTGGTTCAAATACTCTTTTTAAATGGCATGCTTGGAGGTATGCTTTTTCTGTGGGCGGGGGGGGAACACACTAAAGTGTGGTCTGGCATTATGACTGGCCTAATGGTCTATTAGCTTTACACTCCAGAATTTAATGAAAAGGATTTTTGAAAACTTTCAAATCAACATGGTGAGTGAAGAGGTGGGAGTGTGGGTGGAGAATAAATGATGCATGCTGCTTCTGGTATTATTTTAGCACATTTTCAAAAGAAATTATTTTAGCTCATTCTTAGCTTTCAAGTCATCATTTGGAGAATACATGCTGCCTTTGAATGGAACACTGAATTTCAGAGTAATGTATAACTCCTGCTGTTAGAGCAAAATAAAAAACCTTGGCTTCTGTAAATATCATATATCTATGAAACTGGCATTTTTCACGCCACTAAACCTAAAAGGTCTTGCCCAAGGTCACTGTTGGTAGGCAGAATTTTGGCCCCATGACCTTTGCTCACTGAATATTGACTATGTTATCTGCATTGTTCCATAATTACATGGCAGATGTAATTAAGGTGACTGACCAATCAGCTAAACTAGGCAGATTATCCTGGAGTATTCGGTGAGCCTAAGCTAATTAAATGAGACTTTGAAAGCAGAAGTCTTTCTCTGGCTGGTAGCAGATGAAGAAGTCAAAGATTCAAAGGATGAGAAAGGCTTGATACGCCATTTTTTATTTGAAGATGAAGGGATCCACATGTTAAGTAAATAAGAACTTCAGTCCTATAATAGCATGAAACGGAATTCAGCCAACAACCTGAATGAGTTTGGAAGTGGAATCTCCCCCAGAACTTCCAGATGAGAGCCCACACTAGCCGGCTTCTTGATTTCAGTCTTGTGAGGCCCTGAGTAGAGGATGCTTCTGGGCCACGTTTTACTTCAACTTCTGACCCACAGGACTGTGAGATAATAAGTGGGTGTTATTCTAAACTGCCAAGTTCAAAGTAATCTGTTACAGCACCAATCCAAAATGAACACGGTCACACAGTGAACAAGGGGTCTTAGACACCGTTACCACACTGTCAACCACCGTCCCCACCAAGTGGCTCGGCACACACCACCATCCCTGTCGCTGCCCCCAGGTGCCTCCCTCACCCAGCAGTGTTTTTAAGGGGGTTCCACTGCGGTTGGGAAAGTATTCTGGGCTCTTCTCCTAACCCCAATATTCCGCACTGTAGCTTCTCCAGGATTAGACAACATTTCGTCTGTGTAAAACAGCAGAAAGAACATGGGCTCCAGCGTCCTGCTGCCGGGGTTCAAATCTGGAGTTCATCTTCTACTAAGCTACATGCCTTGGGCAAGGCATTTAACATCTCTTAACCTGCGTTCCCACCGTAAAAGGGAAGTAAAAAGGGTTCTACCTCAAAGATTTGTGGGGAGCATTAAATGAAATATTCATTAGACGTTTAGTGTAGTTCCTGGTAAGCAATAAATGCACGATTACATTTTTTTCTGTTTCTTTCTTTCTTTCTACCACTCATCATCAGGAATATTACGGTGCTCTGTCTTTTCCTATCTATTCAATTAGTTCACCCAGTGAAAACTCACACCCCCTTATTACCTTAGAATGTGTTTCACATGTTCTTTGGTTCGGTGATACCCAAACTTGCTTGATTTTAAGAAACACCTGAAGTACTTGTTAAAAGTACAAATTCACAAGCTCCATCTCTGGAGTTTCTGTTTCAGGAAGTCTGGGATAGGAAGTCAGGAAGGCTCTAGAAATCAGCATTTTTATCAAAGGCCTCAGATGATTCCTGTGAACTGTCCTGGTTAGGGTGTAGGATCTATGTAATCATGGGTGTTTCTAGCCACTGATACTGGTTGGGGGAGAGGGAGACCCATGTACCAGGATATCCCAAAAAGCCAGGACCCTTCTAGTGCCACCCTGGGGACTGTCACAGGATACCAAGACCCCATTAGGAAAAGATGCAAGCATCCCCCAGCTAATGCAAAGTCTGCAACAGCAAATTCATACATAGGCCCTTAAGAAAGTGTTCCTTCTATCCCACTTTCTGTCATTCAAAGTGGCTGGTTAAACAAGGATCTGCTGTACACCACAGGGAACTCTGCTCAATATCCTGTAATAACCTAAATAGGAAAAGAATTTGAAAAAAAATAGATACATGTATAACTAAATCACTTTGCTGTACACCCGAAACTAACACAACATTGTTGATCGACTATGCTCCAGTAAAAAATTAAAATAAAATTTAAAAAACCCAAAGTGGCTGATTAAGGTTAACATTATTTTGGGAAGGGATGAAATGAGAGCTATTATGCCAGGCTACGCTAGAGCATAAAGCAACAAAGCACTGGCCTTGCTAACAGTGCCGGGCACAAAGGAAACACTCATCAAACGGCTGTTGGTTTATATAAATCCTGACCCAATGTGTACAGTTTAGTGAGTGACAAGGCAGAGATGCTGCTTTCCCTGTCTGCCATGGGCTTTGTTGGCTGTGTGAGGTTCATAAACATCTCCAAGTCACTCTACATCTTGCAAGGGTGTAGACCCCAAGGGTCATAGATAAAGGTGGATTTATGTGAAGTTAATTAAACTCAAGTCCTGGCAAAGTGTTCACATAGTCATATAGTTTTATAAAATCTGCAAAAAGGAGATATTTTTGTACTGTTTTCTTTACGAGGACTCCCAAAATTCTATAAGCTTCAGGCTCCATAAAATCTGGAGTTACCACCATAGCTCTTTAAAGAGGGGTTTGGAACTGCTAAGAGCACCGGGGAATAGGATGCTTGAGACAGCCATGTCTTCCTTGCAGCCTGGAGCCCCCAACACCAACAGGTTATGCTCCGAGCGAGCCCACAAACTGCAGTCCCCTGCCTCAGGCTCGGCTGACGCCCTCTTCTCCCCGCCCGGCCAGCAGTGCAGAGCTCCCACCCTTGCCTGACCCCAGAAGCTGTTAAGAGCCAAGGAAGACCCTCCACCGGCCCTGCCACTCAAATTCCTTTTTATTGTCCCAGGACTTGGGGTTTCTCACCCCCAGCCCCTCCCACACGTGGCAATTTCATTTCAGCCCTGGCCTGGGGTCCCCCACCCTGTCCCCCACTCGATGGTCATGCTCTCTAACCGTAAACATCGAGGCGGCAGTTTAAAACATCCTGATGCATTATACACAACCAGAGCTCTACAAACACTCTGTGATTTAATTTGAAATATTTGCTTTATATAATTTGTAGATTTTAGCTATTGGACTAAGATCATTCACAGAAATAGACTGTAATTTACTGCTGTTTCCCCGGGTTTTTTTTATTACTGCATAATTAAAACCTACTGTCAGCTAGCACGGGGGGGGGGGGGGGGGCGGCGACGTTGGTGTTATGCAGTGTGCCTTTTAATTGGCTGTTCAACCACCATCTCTTCTTCCAGCGGCCCCGCATCTCTGCAATCATGCGTGAGCATAATTCTCAGATCTCCTGAGGTACCCGTAATCCACAGCCTTGCGATAAACCTACGGACTGATGTTCCAGTTGTCAGCCTTGCAGATGCTTTCACAGTGAGAAGGACCTCAAACTAAGGGCACGTGGGCTTGGGGAAGTTGGCATAAGTGTGAGCAGGTTTGGAGGAAGCTCGGCACAGAGCATGGCGTTTTCCCCTCTGGTTGTATTCCCTGCAGCCATCAGGACTGACAACTCTATTACAAAGATGGAAACATGGGCCAGCAGCTCTCCCCTTGTGCTGTTTCTCACAGGAAAAGACAGAGCACTCAAGTGGGCAACAGAATGAAAGAGGACAGCAGTTTCTTAACAGGAGAACTGCCATCCTAGTCTATAGCGTTTTTTTTAAATTGAAGTATAGTTGATTTACAATATTGTATTAGTTTCAGGTGTATAGAAAAATGATTCAGTTATTTTTTTTCAGATTTTTCCCATTATAGGCTAGTACAAGATATTGAATATAGTTCCCTGCACTATACAGCAAATCCTTGTTGCTTGTATGTATAGTAGTCTGTATCTGTTAATCCCCTACTCCTAATTTATCCTCCCCTTCCCTTTCCCCTTTGGTAACCATAAGTTTGTTTTCTATGTCTGTGAGTCTGTTTCTGTTTTGTCTATAGGTTCATTTGTATTATTTTTTAGATTCCACATATAAGTGATATCATATGGTATTTATCTTCCTCCATCTCACTTACTTCACTAAGTACAATATTCTCTAGGTACATCCATGGTGCTGCAAATGGCAGTGTTTCATTCTTGTTTATGGCTCAGTAATATTCCATTGTGTATATTCACCACATCTATATAGGTCCTTCTAGTCAACGAACGTATACCTACTCTGAGCCAGTCACTGTGCTTGTCACTGGGGGAGTAGCAATGAATAATACACAGTCCTTGTTCTCTATAAGCTCACATTCTAGTAGGGGAAGAAAAACATTCATGTAAACAACTACCTTGCCCCACCACAGGTTTTGCTAGAGATATGAGGAACTATTTGATATAATGGAAAGAACGCGGTCTTTGGAATCAGAGATTAGGGTTCAAATCCCACTTTTGCAATGCGTTCAGCTCTACTGCCTTTAGAAAAGCTGCTTCTTTAAAGAACAGTGATTTCCTTATAGTAACAGAATGCTACCCTGCAGAGTGCTGGGAGGCTCCACGGCTGCAAGGTGGAGGTGGCTGCTGAAAGCACCCTCCTCCCCTGTGCTCTGTGCAGTTCCAAGCCCCCTTAGAGGAGGTATGCTGGGGGATCCGGTGGCCAAGATTAGAAATGACAGATGTCAAGTGCTTGGTACAGTGGCTAGCATGTCATAGGCACTTGATAAATGGTAGTTATCACTGTTGACAACTGTTAGGGAAACACCACCTCTCCTGTCCCTGCGCTATTTCAATAACAACCAAACTCCAATCTCTCCTCTCCCTGAGCCTCCTTAGAGCATCCCAGGAGAGCTCCTTCTGCAAAGCAAAGCTGATCTGCTAAGGATCTGCTTTAAACGCTTAGTAGCTCCACCCCCCTCAGAGAAATTCTATCATCCTGGCAGAGTGGGGGGCATCAGTGTGTCCCCTGCTTCCTCTCCAGCTCTCTGCCCAGCACCCCTCCCCGCCACCCTCCCTCTGCTTCTTGCAGAGTCACTTCCCTGCCATACGCTGCTTCCTCCTGCCTCCTGATTTTGAACATTCTGTTCCCTTCCAGTCCAACCACATGCGCTTGTTCAAATCCCCTTGAGAAGCCACACTCCAGCCTTCACGTCCTACACAACTACTAACAGAGTGCAACCCCTCCCCCCCCAAACTGTTCTCTCCACTTTCCTATTTGCCCCTCTCTAATCCATTCTCCAAAATGCAGCCAGCCTGGTTTTAATTAATCGCATCATGGCACTCACTTCCTTAAAACCTTCAGTGGCTCCCCTCCCATCACACTTTTTTTAACATCTTTATTGGAGTATAATTGCTTTACAATGCTGTGCTAGTTTCTGCTGTATAACAAAGTGAGTCAGCTATACGTATACATATATCCCCATATCCCCTGCCTCTTGAGCCTCCCTCTCACCCTCCCTATCCCACCCCTCTAGGTGGTCACAAAGCACCAAGCTGACCTCCCTGTGCTATGCAGCTGCTTCCCACTAGCTAGCTATTTTACATTTGGTAGTGTATATATGTCCATGCCACTCTCTCATTTTGTCCCAGCTTACCCTTCCCCCTCCCCATGTCCTCAAGTCCATTTTCTACATCTGTGTCTTTATTCCTGTCCTGCCCCTAGGTTCTTCAGAACCTTCCTCTTTTTTTTAGATTCCATATATATGTGTTAGCATACCGTATTTGTTTTTCTCTTTCTGACTTACTTCACTCTGTATGACAGACTCTAGGTCCATCCACCTCACTACAAATAACTCAATTTTGTTTCTTTTTATGGCTGAATAATATTCCATTGTATATATGTGTCACATCTTTACCCATTCATCTGTCGATGGACACTTAGGTTGCTTCCATGTCCTGGCTATTGTAAATAGAGCTGCAATGAACACTGTGGTACATGACTCTTTTTGAATTATGGTTTTCTCAGGGTATAAGCCCAGTAGTGGGATTGCCGGGTCATATGGTAGTTCTATTTTTAGTTTTTTGAGGAACCTCCGTACTGTTCTCCATAGTGGCTGTATCCACTTACGTTCCCACCAGCAGTGCAAGATGGTTCCCTTTTCTCCACACCCTCTCCAGCATTCATTGTTTGTAGATTGTTTTGATGATGGCCATTCTGACTGGTGTGAGGTGATACCTCATTGTGGTTTTTTTTTTTTTTTTTTTTAATGCGTTACGCGGGCCTCTCACTGTCGTGGCCTCTCCCGTTGCGGAGGACAGGCTCCGGACGCGCAGGCTCAGCGGCCATGGCTCACGGGCCCAGCCGCTCCGCGGCATGTGGGATCCTCCCAGACCGGGGCACGAACCCGTGTCCCCTGCATCGGCAGGCGGACTCTCAACCACTGCGCCACCAGGGAAGCCCCTCATTGTGGTTTTGACTTGCATTTCTCTAATGATTAGTGATGTTGAGCATTCTTTCATGTGAGTGAAATCCATCTCCCCACCATGGCCTGCAAGGCCCTGCTTGATTGACCCCCTCACACTGTCCCCTTGCTCACTGTGCTCCAGCCACACTGGCCAGTCTGCACTTCCTGCGACCCCAAGCCCTCTTCTGCCTCACGTGAGCGCCAGCCTCTGTGTCAAGACTACTGGACGCCTGTCCTCAGGGGGCCACCTGCTCAGTCTTCCCTGTTCAGCTCCAGGGCCACGCCCCCCAGAAGCCCTTTCCTCCTCCCCGGACAGAATCACGGCCCTGTGATTCTCTCTCATCACATCCTGCTCTTTTCCTTCAGAATATACATTATGATCTGTAATTACTTAATGACCTTCTTTCCCTCTAGATTGTAAATTCCACAAGGATTGAACTTCAGCCCGAGCAGGAAGCCCAGAGCCCCGCACACACGTCTGTGGAGCAGATGCCTCTGTGAAGGTTTCCCACAGCCCGCCAGCCTCCTCCCACACCCATCTGATACACTGCTCTGTAGCATTTCGTTTGTACGTCAATCTCTCCCCACAAGAATGTGAGCTTCTTGACAACAGGGCTATCTTCTGTGTGTTCCCAGCATAGCAAAGCATCCTCCCTCCACTCCCACATCTGGCATAAAGATTAACTCATGAAGGCGCAGTGCTCCTAAACCTGCAGATAGAAAATGTAAAAGCCCTGCCTTCAGATAACATTGTGAGCAAACACAAATGCAGAAGAAAAACAAAAGAAGTTCAAATTTACTGAATATACTGAAAATGCTTGCAATTATTAAGTGCTCAAACTGAGTATTTAAGTGAAGTAATTGCGGCACTGAACAGCCATAGCCTACCTTAATCGTGACAGGTCTTCAGCCTGGTTTTCTACTGGTACTGACACCTCCTATACCCTGAGGAACAGAAGACCTTGCTCAGGGACCTAGAAGAAGAGAAGGATGAAAAATGTTAGGAGAAGGGAAAGAAAGGAGGGTAGAAAGGGCAAGAAGGGGCAACATGGTGATGTGCAGAGAGCGGAGCTCTGACGTCAGACCATGTGGACTCACACCCTGCCTCAGACCTGGCCTTGGGCAGGTCCCTTGGCCTCTTTAGACCTACGTTTCCTCCACTGAAAAATGAAGATAGAATTGCCTCAGCAGTTTGTTCTGAGAACTAGATCATGGAAAGCATGTCTGGCTTAGATGTGGAAGCACCTAGCAATCCAGGCCCATAGCCACCATTCACTTGTATTTGCTCATCCAAGCATTTATTCAACTCCTCCTGTGTGCCCAGAACTGCTGACCAGGAGAGCAAAAACAAACATGTTTTCACACTCACTGAGCCTACAGTCCCTTCAGGGATATAAACATTCCACTAAGCAAAGGTAAACCTACACCTGTGGTTGGTGCTACAGAGGCGAAGACACCGCGAGTGCCTGTCACCACGGAGAGAGGCAGTGGCCTAGGGCAGGCTCTGCGGCCAGCTGGCCTCGGTTTGGCTTCTAGGGCTACCACGCACCCACTAACCGGGTAGACAGCCTTGAGCCAGTCACTGTACTTACCTCCTTATGCTTCTGTTTGCTCATCTGTAGGATGGGGTAACAGCAGTATCTGATGCATAGGGTAGAAGATTAAATAAGTTAAAGAGACGGTCGGTGCTTAATAACTACTATATAAGGATTTGCTGTTTCATTATTATTACTTTGCCTAATTAGGGCAGTAAAGAGGGATTCCTAAGAAGTACCATTTGAACTGAGATATTCAAAGGTTAATAGTGTTAAGTAGGTGAAATGGGGGAGTGAAGAGCCCAGGCAAGTGTCCACAGGTGGAAAGGATAGGAGCGAATCCAAGGAACTAATAACAGGCTACCAGGGCTACAGCTGAGAAAAGAAGTCAGACCAGTCAGGACTTCGTAAGTAACGTCAGGAGTTTCATCTTCATCCTACAGGCAATGGGAGAGCAGAGAGAACATCACTCTAACTTCAGAGCAGAGAAGAGACTAGTGAAGGGGCAGAGTGAATGCAGGTATGCCACTAGAAGTTTGCTGTAGAGATCTAGAAGAAATCAGGATGTCATGGACAAGAGGGATGGTAATCCAGATGATAAGACATGGAATGGATTTAAAAGATGTTTTGAAGATAAAACTGACAAGACTGGGTGACGGGGCAAGACACAGAGAGAAAAGAAGCAGAGGGAGATGCCCAGCATGACTCCTAGATACCTGGCTTGCAAAACTGGATGGATGGTGGAGCTATGAACTGAGATGGAAATGGAGAACTGATCCTAAGAGGAGCAGCATGGATGCAGCGGAGGTTAGGAGTGCCATCTAAATAACAACGTATGCGAGTGATCAGAGGGCAAGGAACCTGGGCTTTCTTCCCTTGGAGAAGTCACTTGACCTGCATAGCTCATATTCCATTAAGCGTTCTGCGGAGAGGGAGAACTGACCATCCAAAGGTCATTTTGATTTGGCCATGGGCTGCAGTGATGTGACAACAATGTACACTTAACCTGCTCTTTCTAGCCCAGGCAGTCCTCCACCTCTGGCCCCTCTCAGCAGCCTGAGACCAGCAAGAGGAGAAAGGGTAAGGGTCTAAGTAGAGAGTCCACTGAAGCAAAGAGATAACTGTATCTTCATAGGGCACTAGAACAAAACAGTGTTCTCCTTGGTGAACAAAGAATCCAGGTAAGTTGTCATGGGAACAGTCAATAGATTTTAACATCATTATTATTTCTAGCTACCCTTGCTCGAGCACTTACAGTATGCCAGGCACTTCATCTACACTATCACCTTCACACAGCACCTGTAGTAACAGGAAGAAGGATACAGAGAGAGTAACTTATCTGAGGTTACACAACCACTGAGTGACGGAGCAGGGATTTGGACCCAAGTGTGCATGACTCTGATGCCAATCTTTTTTTTTTTTTTTAATAGGATTTTTTTTTTCTTTAAATTTTTGGCTGCATTGGGTCTTTGTTGCTGCACGCCGGCTTTCTCTAGTTGGTCAAGCGGGGGCTACTCTTCGTTGTAGTGCGTGGGCTTCTCATTGCAGTGGCTTCTCTTGTTGCAGAGCGTGGGCTCTAGGCGCGCAGGCTTCAGTAGTTGTGGCACACGGGCCCAGTAGCCGTGGCTCGCGGGCTCTGAAGCGCAGGCTCAGTAGTTGTGGCTCACGGGCTTAGTTGCTCCGCGGCATGTGGGATCTTCCCAGACCAGGGCTCGAACCTGTGTCCCCTGCATTGGCAGGCGGATGCTTAACCACTACACCACCAGGGAGGCCCCCAATCTTCTTTTTTTTTAACCCTAGAGAATTTCTTTGAACAACACTGCAGCATTGACTCCCATACGCAATTTCAGGTGGTTAAACGCATGCAAGGTGAAACCCTTGGCCACACAATAGAACAAAGCTAATTGGCCTCTGCAGAGATCAAAACCACGACCTTGTCCTTATTTGATCATTCTGCCAAAGGAATGCTTGAGGCAGACAAACTTGCCATCAAATGGCTATCAAGCATTTTATTTCCCTTCGTGTTGTGTAGGTTGCTCGTTTATTCCAAGAGCTCAGCCTTTCAAAATGAGCCACTGGATGGAAGGGAGACAAGCGATGCTTCTACAAATCATCAAATGGAAAGGCTTTTTCAGGATTTGTTAAGGACTTAAAAGGTAGGAGGTAAGGGGCTGGAAACCTACCTCCAGAGATGGACAGAACCGGCTCCCAGGTCCTGGCCCTCGGGAATGGAGTACCCCTACGGGCCTTGCCACGTGCTCACACTGCCACCTGCTGGACGTTGCATGCATCTCCACTTCCCCTAACGGTCCACCTGGAGACCCACACAGCCTATCCTGCAGGTTGATTGCTCACACTTTATCATCCCCTTTTCGCTTTTTAAAGTGTCGTACTCAGGAGGAATTTTGGTTTTCTGACCCCAACTCTTTTCAGCCCGATACAATAGAAAGGCGGGTAGGAATCCATGCATGCTCTGGTGTTGGTGTAGGGGAACCAGGAGGACACGGGAACGTTTTGTGAGGGATCCGGGGTGGGGGAGGACAGAAACCTCCTCAAATCCTTTTTAAATACAGTGAGATGCATTCTTCCCTGTATATTTTCTTTTCCTTTAAGCACAGCTTGTGGAGCTAAGGGCAGGGTGGCTTTTATAATAGCACAGAACACAGTGCTATTATTTTCCAAGACCGCAGGCAGCAGTCTTTCCTTTTAAAAGAATTATAAAGGTTCAAGAACGCAGATCAATTAGAATCATTCTCTGAATCCTCTTTCCAAAGGAAGGCATTGAAAGATTTTTGCTTTACCAGATTTCCAGAACTTCTTGATAATGGAAGAGGATCTGGAATTTCTCAGCCAGTTTTCAGCCTTTTTACGTCGTTTACTGAAGCCCACTACTGTCTTCTGATTTCATGCACAGAACCGAAACCACATGGTTAGTCTCTCCCCAGGTGGTTTCGCTTATTCCCATGGCCTCAAGCACATCTGAGTGTCATGACTCCCAAGCCCGTGTCTTTAGTTTCCAACATTCACCTGAGGTCTACAGCCATCTCTCTCTCTCTCTAACTGCCCATAAATATTTCACCCTGGATGTCCCACAAGCACCTTCAATTCATTGTGTCTGAAAATCGTGGTCACCCCGGCCCCATCTCCCAAAGCTGCTCTTTCTTCATGTAATCAGCCCAGGTAATGGCAAAGTTATCCACTCAGTTATGTAAACCCAAACTCCAAATGTCTCCTAATACCCCCACCCTTTATGTGTGATTGATCTTGAAGTCCTATTATGCCTACTACCTAATAAAACTATTTATTCTCTTCTCTCCAGCTATGCTGACATTGCCTCTGCATTTGGACTGTTGAAACAGCCTCGCCACTATCTACCTTTCACCATGTTTAATGCTTTCCTTTTCATCCTTCATGTTCAAAAATACAAACCTCATCACATCCTTCATACCACAATCACGATACATAAAAAGAAAAGTTGATAAACTGGGCTTTAGCAAAATTTAAAACTTTCGCTCTGAAAACGATCCTGTTAAGAGGATGAAAAGACAAACTATAGACCAGAAGAAAGTATTCACAATCACATATCCAAACAAGGACTCATATATAGAAAATATAAGGAACTCTCAAAACTTAACATTAGAAAAACAATTCAACTCAAAAATGGTCAAAAGACATGCACAGACACTGCACAGAAGAGCAGATACGGATGGCAGAAAAGCACATGAAAAGGTGTACAAGCATAAGCCATTAGAAAAATGTAGATTAAGACTACAATAAGGGGAGGAGGGGAAGATGGCGGAAGAGTAAGCCGCGGATATCACCTTCCTCCCACAGATACACCAGAAATACATCTACACGTGGAACAACTCCTACAGAACACCTACTGAACGCTGGCAGAAGACCTCAGACCTCCCAAAAGGCAAGAAACTCCCCCACGTACCTGGGTAGGGCAAAAGAAAAAAGAATAAACAGAGACAAAAGAATAGGGATGGGACCTGCACCAGTGGGAAGGAGCTGTGAAGGAGGAAAGGTTTCCAACACACTAGGAAGCCCCTTCGCGGGCGGAGACTGCGGGTGGCAGAGGGGGAAGGCTTCGGGGCCGCGGAGGAGAGCACAGCAACAGGGGTGCGGAGGGAAAAGCGGAGAGATTCCCGCACAGAAGATCGGTGCCGACCGGCACTCACCAGCCCGAGAGGCTTGTCTGCTCACCTGCCAGGGCGGGTGGGGCTGGGAAGTGAGGCGCAGGCTTCGGTCAGAGCGCAGGGAGAGGACTGAGGTTGGCGGCGTGAACACAGCCTGCAGGGGGCTAGTGCGCCACGGCTGGCCGGGAGGGAGTCCGGAGAAAAGTCGGGACCTGCCGAAGAGGCAAAAGACTTTTGCTTCCCTCTTTGTTTCCTGCTGCGCGAGGAGAGGGGATTAAGAGCACTGCTAAAAGGAGCTCCAGAGACGGGCGCGAGCCGCGGCTAAAAGCGCGGACCCCAGAGACGTGCATGAGACGCTAAGGCTGCTGCTGCCGCCACCAAGAAGCCTGTATGCGAGCACAGGTCACTATCCACAGCCCTCTTCCAGGGAGCCTGTGCAGCCCGCCACTGCCAGGGTCCCGGGTTCCAGGGACAACTTCCCCGGGAGAACGCACAGCGCGCCTCAGGCTGGTGCAACGTCACGCCGGCCTCTGCCGCCGCAGGTTCGCCCTGCATCCATGCCCCTCCCTCCTCCCCGCCCCGGCCTGAGTGAGCCGGAGCCCCAGAATAAGCGGCTCCTTTAACCCTGTCCTGTCTGAGCGAAGAACAGACGCCCTTCAGTAACCTACACGCAGAGGCGGGGCCAAGTCCAAAGCTGAGCCCCGGGAGCTGTGAGAACAAAGAAGAGAAAGGGAAATCTCTCCCAGCAGCCTCAGAAGCAGCGGATTAAAGCTCCACAATCAACTTGATGTACCCTGCATCTGTGGAATACATGAATAGACAACGAATCATCCCAAACTGAGGAGGTGGACTTTGAGAGCAAGATTTATGATTTTTTTCCCCTTTTCCTCTTTTTGTGAGTGTGTATGTGTATGCTTCTGTGTGAGATTTTGTCTGTATAGCTTTGCTTCCACGATTTGTCCTAGGGTTCTATCTGTCCGTATTTTTTTCTAATAATTATTTTTTATTTTAATAACTTTATTATATTTTATCTTACTTTATTTTATCTTTTTTTTCCTTCCTTCCCTCCTTCCATCTTTCCTTCCTCCCTCCCTCCCTCCTTTCTTTCTTTCTTTCTACTTCTACTAATTCTTTCTTTCTACTCTTTCTCCCTTTTATTCTGAGCCATGTGGATGAAAGGCTCTTGGTGCTGCAGCCAGTAGTCAGTGCTGTGCCTCTGAGGTGGGAGAGCCAACTTCAGGACACTGGTCCACAAGAGACCTCCCACCTCCATATAATATCAAAAGGCGAATATCTCCCAGAGATCTCCAACTCAACACCAGCACCCAGCTTCACTCAACGACCAGCAAGCTACAGTGCTGGACACCCTATGCCAAACAACTAGCAAGACAGGAACACAGCCCCACACATTAGCAGAGAGACTGCTTAAAATCATAATAAGTTCACAGACACCCCAAAACACACCACCAGATGTGATCCTGCCCAGCAGAAAACAAGATCCAGCCTCATCCACCAGAACACAAGCACCAGTTCCCTCCTCCAGGAAGCCTACACAACTCACTGAACCAACCTTAGCCACTGGGGACAGATACCAAAAACAACAGGAGCTATGAACCTGCAGCCTGTGAAAAGGAGACCCCAAACACAGTAAGTTAAGCAAAATGAGAAGACAGAAAAACACACAGCAGATGAAGGAGCAAGGTAAAAACCCACCAGACCTAACAAATGAGGAAATAGGCAGTCTACCTGAAAAATAATTCAGAATAATGATAGTAAAGATGATCCAAAATCTTGGAAATAGAATAGACAAAATGCAAGAAACATTTAACAAGGACCTAGAAGAACTAAAGATGAAACAAACAACGATGAACAACACAATAAATGAAATTAAAAATACTCTAGATGGGATCAATAGCAGAATAACTGAGGCAGAAGAACGGATAAGTGACCTGGAAGATAAAATAGTGGACATAACTACTGCAGAGCAGAATAAAGAAAAAAGAATGAAAAGAACTCAGGACAGTCTCAGAGACCTCTGGGACAACATTAAACGCACCAACATTCAAATTATAGGGGTTCCAGAAGAAGAAGAGAAAAAGAGAGGGACTGAGAAAATATTTGAAGAGATTATAGTTGAAAACTTCCCTAATATGGGAAAGGAAATAATTAACCAAGTCCAGGAAGCACAGAGAGTCCCATACAGAATAAATCCAAGGAGAAATACGCCAAGACACATAATCAAACTGTCAAAAATTAAATACAAAGAAAACATATTAAAAGCAGCAAGGGAAAAACAACAAATAACACACAAGGAAATCCCCATAAGGTTAACAGCTGATCTTTCAGCAGAAACTCTGCAAGCCAGAAGTGAGTGGCAGGACATATTCAAAGTGATGAAGGAGAAAAACCTGCAACCAAGATTACTCTACCCAGCAAGGATCTCATTCAGATTTGATGGAGAAATCAAAACCTTTACAGACAAGCAAAAGCTGACAGAATTCAGCACCACCAAACCAGCTTGACAACAAATGCTAAAGGAACTTCTCTAGGCAAGAAACACAAGAGAAGGAAAAGACCTACAATAATGAACCCAAAACAATTAAGAAAATGGGAATAGGAACATACATATCGATAATTACCTTAAATGTAAATGGACTAAATGCTCCCACCAAAAGACACAGATTGGCTGAATGGATACAAAAACAAGACCCATATATATGCTGTCTACAAGAGACCCAATTCAGACCTAGAGACACATACAGACTGCAAGTAAGGGGATGGAAAAAGATATTGCATGCAAATGGAAACCAAAAGAAGGCTGGAGTAGCAATTCTCATATCAGACAAAATGGACTTTAAAATAAAGACTATTAGAAGAGACAAAGAAGGACACTACATAATGATCAAGGGATCGATCCAAGAAGAAGATATAACAATTGTAAATATTTATGCACCCAACATAGGAGCACCTCAATACATAAGGCAAATACTAACAGCCATAAAAGGGGAAATCGACAGTAACACATTCATAGTAGGGGACTTTAACACCCCACTTTCACCAATGGAGAGATCATACAAAATGAAAATAAATAAGGAAACACAAGCTTTAAATGATACATTAAACAAGATGGACTTAATTGATATTTATAGGACATTCCATCCAAAAACAACATAATACACATTTTTCTCAAGTGCTCATGGAACATTCTCCAGGATAGATCATATCTTGGGTCACAAATCAAGCCTTGGTAAATTTAAGAAAATTGAAATTGTATCAACCACAACGCTATGAGACTAGATATCAATTACAGGAAAAGATCTGTAAAAAATACAAACACATGGAGGCTGAACAATACACTACTTAATAACGAAGTGATCACTGAAGAAATCAAAGAGGAAATAAAAAAATACCTAGAAACAAATAACAATGGAGACACGATGACCCAAACCTATGGGATGCAGCAAAAGCAGTTCTAAGAGGGAAGTTTATAGCAATACAATCCTACCTTAAGAAACAGGAAACATCTCGAATAAACAACCGAACCTTGCACCTAAAGCATTAGAGAAAGAAGAACAAAAAAACCCTCAAAGTTAGCAGAAGGAAAGAAATCATAAAAATCAAAACAGAAATAAATGAAAATGAAATGAAGGAAATGATAGCAAAGATCAGTAAAACTGAAAGCTGGTTCTGTGAGAAGATAAACAAAATTCATAAACCATTAGCCAGACTCATCAAGGAAAAAAAGGGAGAAGACTCAAATCAATAGAATTAGAAATGAAAAAGGAGAAGTAACAACTGACACTGCAGAAATACAAAAGATCATGAGAGATTACTACAAGAAACTCTATGCCAATAAAATGGACAACCTGGAAGAAAGGGACAAATTCTTAGAAATGCAAAACCTGCTACGACTGAATCAGGAAGGAATTGAAAATATGAACAGACCAATCACAAGCACTGAAATTGAAACTGGGATTAAAAATCTTCCAACAAACAAAAGCCCAGGACCAGATGGCTTCACAGGTGAATTCTATCAAACATTTAGAGAAGAGCCAACACCTATCCTTCTCAAACACTTCCAAAATATAGCAGAGCAAGGAACACTACCAAACTCATTCTACGAGGCCACCATCACCCTGATACCAAAACCAGACAAGGATGCCACAAGGAAAGAAAACTACAGGCCAATATCACTGATGAACACAGAAGCAAAAATCCTCAACAAAATACTAGCAAACAGAATCCAACAGCACATTAAAAGGATCATACACCATGATCAAGTGGGGTTTATTCCAGGAATGCAAGGATTCTTCAGTATATACAAATCAATCAATGTGATACACCATATTAACAAATTGAAGGAGAAAAACCATATGGTCATCTCGATAGATGCCGAGAAGGTTTTTGACAAAATTCAACACCCATTTATGATAAAAACCCTGCAGAAAGTAGGCATAGAGGGAACTTTCCTCAACATAAGAAAGGCCATATATGACGAACCCAAAGTCAACATCATCCTCAATGGTGAAAAACTGAAAGCATTTCCGCTAAGATCAGGAACAAGACAAGGTTGCCCACTCTCACCACTCTTATTCAACATAGTTTTGGAAGTTTTAGCCACAGCAATCACAGAAGAAAAGAATAAAAGGAATCCAAATCGGAAAAGAAGAAGTAAAGCTGTCACTGTTTGCAGAGGACATGATACTATACATAGAGAATTCTAAAGATGCTACCAGAAAACTACTAGAGCTAATCAATGAACTTGGTAAAGTAGCAGGATACAAAATTAATGCACAGAAATCTCTGGCATTCCCCTACACGAATGATGAAAATCTGAAAGTGAAATCAAGAAAACACTCCCATTTACCATTGCAACAAAAAGAATAAAATATCTAGGAATAAACCTACCTAAGGAGACAAAAGACCTGTATGCAGAAAATTATAAGACACTGAGGAAAGAAATTAAAGATGATACAGGGCTTCCCTGGTGGCGCAGTGGTTGAGAGTCTGCCTCCCAATGCAGGGGACACGGGTTCGTGTCCCGGTCCGGGAAGATCCCACATGCCGCGGAGCAGCTGGGCCCGTGAGCCATGGCCGCTGAGCCTGTGCGTCCGGAGCCTGTGCCCCACAATGGGAGAGGCCACAACAGTGAGAGGCCTGTGTACAACAAAAAAAAAAAAAAAAAAAAAAGATGATACAAATAGATGGAGAGATATACCATGTTCTTGGATTGGAAGAATCAACATTGTGAAAATGACTCTACTACCCAAAGCAATCTACAGATTCAATGCAATCCCTATCAAACTACCACTGGCATTTTTCACAGAACTAGAACAAAAAATTTGTATGGAAACACAAAAGACCCCGAATAGCCAAAGCAATCTTGAGAATGAAAAATGGAACTGGAGGAATCAGGCTCCTGGACTTCAGACTATACTACAAAGCTACAGTAATCAAGACAGTGTGGTACTGGCACAAAAACAGAAAGATAGATCAATAGAACAGGATAGAAAGCCCAGAGATCAACCCATGCACACATGGTCACCTTATCTTTGATAAAGGAGGCAGGAATGTACAGTGGAGAAAGGACAGCCTCTTCAATAAGTGGTGCTGGGAAAACTGGACAGGTATATGTAAAAGTATGAGATTAGATCACTCCCTAACACCATACACAAAAATAAGCTCAAAATGGATTAAAGACCTAAATGTAAGGCCAGAAACTATCAAACTCTTAGAGGAAAACATAGGCAGAACACTCTATGACATAAATCACAGCAAGATCCTTTTTCACCCACCTCCTAGAGAAATGGAAATAAAAACAAAAATAAACAAATGGGACCTAATGAAACTTCAAAGCTTTTGCACAGCAAAGGAAACCATAAACAAGACCAAAAGACAACCCTCAGAATGGGAGAAAATATTTGCAAATGAAGCAACTGACAAAGGATTAATCTCCAAAATTTTAAGCAGCTCATGCAGCTCAATAACAAAAAAACAACCCAATCCAAAAATGGACAGAAGACCTAAATAGACATTTCCCCAAAGAAGATATACAGACTGCCAACAAACACATGAAAGAATGCTCAACATCATTAATCATTAGAGAAATGCAAATCAAAACTACAATGAGATATCATCTCACACTAGTCAGAATGGCCATCATCAAAAAATCTAGAAACAACAAATGCTGGAGAGGGTGTGGAGAAAAGGGAACACTCTTGCACTGCTGGTGGGAATGTGAATTGGTACAGCCACTATGGAGAACAGTATGGAGGTTCCTTAAAAAACTAAAAATAGAACTACCATATGACCCAGCAATCCCACTACCGGGCATATACCTTGAGAAAACCATAATTCAAAAAGAGTCATGTACCAAAATGTTCATTGCAGCTCTATTTACAATAGCCCGGAGATGGAAACAACCTAAGTGTCCATCATCGGATGAATGGATAAAGAAGATGTGGCACATATATACAATGGAATATTACTCAGCCATAAAAAGAAACGAAATTGAGATATTTGTAATGAGTTGGACAGACCTAGAGTCTGTCATACAGAGTGAAGTCAGTCAGAAAGAGAAAGACAAATACCGTATGCTAACACATATATATGGAATTTAAGGGAAAAAAATGTCATGAAGAACCTAGGGGTAAGACAGGAATAAAGACACAGACCTACTAGAGAATGGACTTGAGGATATGGGGAGGGGGAGGGGTAATCTGTGACAAAGCGAGAGAGAGGCATGGACATATATACACTATGAAATGTAAGGTAGATAGCTAGTGGGAAGCAGCCACATAGCACAGGGAGATCAGCACGGAGCTTTGTGACTGCCTGGAGGGGTGGGATAGGGAGGGTGGGAGGGAGGGAGACACAAGAGGAAAGAGATATGGAAACATATGTATATGTATAACTGATTCACTTTATTATAGAGCAGAAACTAACACACCATTGTAAAGCAATTACACTCTAATAAAGATGTAAAAAAATTAAATTAAATTAAATTTTAAAAAAGACTACAATAAGATATAATTACACCTCTCAGAATGACTAAAATAATAAACTGTGATAACACCAAATCTAGAGGAGGATGTGGAGAAGTTAGATCACTAGTGAAAATGTAAGATGGCAGAGCCACTCTGAAAATATAGTTCACATTTCCTTTTAAAACTAACAATAGACTTATACCAACAGAGCCAGCAACTACACTCTTGGGCATATAGCAGAGAAAGGAAAACTTGTTTTCACACAGAAATTTAGACACAAATGTCATAGTAGCTTCACTTGCCAAAACCAAAAACTACCCAAATACCCTTCAATAAGTGAATGGTTGAACAAACTGTAGTACTGACAGCCCATGGAATATTACTCAGCGATAAAAAGTAGTGAACTGTTGATACAAGAAACATCTTGAATGAACCTCAACAAAATTGTGTTGAATAAAAAAAAATTTAAGTCAAAAGGATGTATTTTGTATGATTCAATTTATGTGAAATTCATGAAATGACATAATTATAGAGATGAAGAACAGATTCGTGGGTACCAGGGGTTAGAAATGGGTGGGGGAGGAGATGGGTGAGGCTATAAAAAGCAAACATAGGAGTCTTGCAGTCTTGGTACAGGGAAGAATCTTAATTGTAATGGTGGTTATACTATGCTACATGCGTAACACACATACACACACAAATGAGATGAATGAGTGCATATATTAACTGGTGAAATTGAACAAGCAGATTATGCCAATTTCAATCTCCTGGTTTTCATTTTATACTAGGGTTATGCCAGATGTTCACATTAAGAGAGGTTGGATAAAGGGCACACAGGACCTCCCTGGACATTTCTTCGCATCTTCCTGTAAATCTATATACGTATCTCAAGATAAAGATTTAAATAACTACCAGGGGGTAAGGGGAAGACAGATAAATTGGAAGATTGGGATTGACATATACATACTACTATATATAAAATAGATAACTAATAAAGACCTTATAGCACAGGAAACTCTACTCAATACTCTGTAATGGCCTATATGGGAAAAGAATCTAAAAAAGAGTGGATATATGTATATGTATAATTGATTCACTTTGCTGTACACCTGAAACACAACATTGTAAATCAACTATACTCTAATAAGAATTTTCTTTAAGTTTTAAATAACGATGTCACTCCCTTCTGTAGTTATTTGTAGCTCTCATTATTCATAGACTAAAACACATTCATCTATGTGTATAAGGTCCTCCATTCCAACCTTATTTTTCATTAATTGTAGTTTTGCTGTCTTTCATCTTTTTATTAAGTATCCTAAAATGTCCACCATTCTTTAGATGTTTGCCTTTACATCTAGGATTACAGAAAAAGTATGCATGCAACCTAAGAATTCTCAAATTTGCTAGAGTTGGACATTCTAAACATATCCCATGGCCGTTTAGTAAATCTTTGCACTTCAAACCAAATTAATCTACCCATTAGCCACCCATTCTGGATACTGGAGGCTTTATGCAATTTCTCTAAAGAGAAAGGAAAGATGAGCTACTGTGATAAAGGCAATAGAAGAGTGAGAATTATTATAGCACATAAAGCATGGGAAGTAGTGAAAGGAGTCCATGGACCTAGGAAATACTCCTTCATTGTTGATTTTGCTCCTTAGTTTCCTATGGCTACAGTAAGTAACAAACTGCATGGCTTAAACAGAAGGAATTTCTGTCTCACAGTTCTGTTGGTAAAATCAAGGTGTTGGCAGGGTTGGTTCCTTTTGAGGGTTGTGAGGGAGAATCTGTCCCATGCCCCTCTGCTAGCTACCGGTGGTTTGCTGGTAATCTCTGGCAGTCCTTGGCTTGTAGAAGGATCACCCCAATCTTAGCCTTCATCTTCACACGACATTCTCCCTGCACGCGTGTCTCTGTGTCCAAATTTCCTTTTTTTTTTTTTTTTTTTTTTTGTGGTACGCGGAGCCTCTCACTGTTGTGGCCTCTCCGTTGCAGAGCACAGGCTCCAGACGCGCAGGCTCAGCGGTCATGGCTTACGGGCCCAGCCGCTCCGCGGCATGTGGGATCCTCCCGGACCGGGGCACGAACCCACGGCCCCTGCATCGGCAGACAGACTCTCAACCACTGCGCCACCAGGGAAGCCCCAAATTTCCTTTTTTTTATAAGGATAACAGTCATATTGAATCGGGGGCTTACCCTACTCCAGGATGACTTGATCTTAACCCATTATACCAGCAATAACTCTATTTCCAAATAAGGCCACATCCTGAGGTACTGGGGGTCAGCAAGTCAACATATGAATCTGGGAGGAAAACAATTCAGCCCATAACACCCAGAAAGCACTAGTAAGCAAGAAAACGCTGTTCTTCCTTCCGTTTGAATGAATAGATAGTCTACAGGTCAATAGCGTGCCTGATAGCAGAGGGCACACAGAATTTGATGTGGAAACTGGGGCTTACTGTGAAGATTCCTATGCTCATCACATACGAAGACATTTAACAACTCCATGAGTGTGCCTGACACTCCATTAGCAGATATTTGATGGCTTGCCAAATATACAGGTTGGATCATCCTGAAATCAGGCTGCTAATCACGAGGTAATCATATTCCAGTGTGTACAGTTGACCCACCTTGTAGCTGACTTAGAGTCATAAATTATCTACAAAACTGTTCAATATGAGAAAAATACTTCCTGGAAACAAGCCATAGTAGGTAAATAATTCATTTAACTTTTATAAGGGCCAAATTGCTTAATCTAGGCGTTGTAGCCAATTGTGGCCAGGTATTGTGAGAAGAAAATGAATGTGGCCATTCTAAACACTGCCTAGGAATTGCTTAGTGGCTTCTCTCTGAAAAGAAACGCTCTGCACAGTCCTCCTTCATCTCTAACAACCCAATCCTTTCATATATGTTCAGTGTGAATGAGTCAATCTAACCAGCTCCCAGGCACAAATTTGAAGTTACTGCCCGATAACTTCTGGTATCTGATATCTTCTGCATCTTAGAGCCTCAGTTTAAACTCCCGTTATAACATCCTATATGCATGTACATTTATTTTCTACTGCATTTGACATAGAATCATCTGTGCTTTTTAGAAACATCCATCACCTATTCTAGGAGTTTAAATTCATATCAAAATGTTACGTGAGACATCCACTGAGGGAAAAATTAGAATACGGAGAGGTTTCATGGGAAGGTGCCATGTGAGAGAGGGCTTGGCTGATATACAGGAAATAGACTTGCAGAGATGACAGGAAATGACATTCCAAGGAAAGGAAAGAGAATTATGTGACTGAAGTCAGTGTGTCATAAGCGGTAGAGCCCAGCCATGGAGCCTGGAGCCCCCTGAGAGTTCCTTGATGAAAGAAGGAAGCAAACGGGCCCAAGTGGGATGAAAACCCATTGACTGAAAAACCAATCAGAAAAGAAGGGATGGCTGAAGGAAGGGGCTTGAGTCCAAATCCTTAATCTGCAGAGCAGCAGAACTTCAGGCTGGCACCAATATCCAAGAGATCCAATCTGAGGGAAGCAACTTAGATTCCCGGCACAAGGTAGATATCCGAGTCACAGAGGAGGATGGTCTAACGAATTCTGAGAAAGATCCTGAGTGGGAACAGTTTTGTGTCATGGTGATGGAGACGCCACACATTCAGATTATGTGGGACAGGAAGTTTCCGTCCTCTGAGTCAGGGTTGGAAGGATGGACCCAAGTTGCTCAAGCTACCTGAGATGGAACCAAGAGAAACCTTGGGAAAGGGGCATGACAACACTAGTATGCCCAAGTACATGTGAAAAGACAACATCCATCCTCATTATCACTATCATCATCATCATTGCCATTGTCACTAACGCTAAAGGAGCCATTTCCCATTTAGCAGGCACTTTTTAAAGCACTTTATACAATATTAACTCATTTAAACCTTACAAAAATCCTACTTATATCTTTTTTAAAGATGAGGAAACTGAGGTAAAGAGAGGTTAAGTAACTTGCCCGAGATCGCCATTTGAAAAGTAGCAGAGCTAGGATTCACACCTGGGGGGTCTTACTCCACAGTCTATGTGAAACCACCATAGCCTGCACTGCTTCCCTGATGGACCAGCAAAACTGCCTGCCTTGACTTCACTGTGGCTTCCTCCCTCCCACCTTTCTGCCTCAACCCCCTGAATTCCTGCCTCCTTATGTCACCACTTATGCTAACAAACAGTACTCTGGACTTGGTAACGAAGCTAGACAACCTGCATTCTGCAACCAAAAGGATTAGAAGAGGACAAGAGCAAGGCTGTAAAACAAACTGTGGGCTAGAATGAGAGGCCAACTGAGTGACTAACATAGCCCATTTCTCCTTCCTCTTCACTATAAATGCAGTAAAATCACAGTGATAGAGGCAAACAGGTCTGCAAACAAATGAATCAGTGCTTTAGCTGTGTATAAAACATGGCACACTGTCTCCAGCAGTTGTTGTCAAACAACTGTTTTCCTTGCTGCGTATATTAGCCAGTTCAGTCTTCCACAACAAAATAGCACAGACTGGGTGGCTTGTGAGAAACTTATCTCTCACAGTTCTGAAGGCTGGAAGTCCAAGATCAAGATATCGGCAGACTGGGTTTCTCTGTGAGCTCCCATCCCTCATGTCTCTTCCTCTTCTTATAAGGACACCTGTCGTATAGGACTAGGGCCCCACCCTTCTGACCTCATTTAACCTTAATTATCTCTTTAAAGACCCCATTTCCAAATACAATCACATTTGTGGGTTAGGGCTTCAACATATGAATTGGGGGATGGGAGGGGGACACAGTTCAGACCATAACACTGGACTTAAGTCATGTGTCTACAGAGTTTATAAACCCAGGCTGCCTTTCAGGCATGGTTGAAGGCTCCTATAGATGGAGAGCCCCAGGTGGGTCTGCTCTGCACTGAACTCAGAAGTTGAGGTAATCACACAGGCTCTCAAGCCACTCGTAAGTCCAGGCCACATGGAAAGTCTGGGGTCTTTTGCCACAAGTCCAAATGTAAGAGCTCTCCCACGCACTCCTAAATACTCCTATGTGTGTATATATATGTATATATATGTGTATGTATATATTTATTTATTTATTTATGTGTGTGTGTGTGTGTATATATATATATATATATATATATATATATACACACACACACACACACATATATATCTACATTATAATACCACTCCATTAATGCGATAACAGGGAAAGGACATAATAGTTTTAATTCTTTTATTTTCATTTAATATGTACTGATTGGTATATTTCATAATATGGTACATGAATGTAAAGAAGAAATACAGGAAAAAAATTCTGGTCTCTACCTTCATAAAGTCTGCAGTAGTTCATTGGGGAACATAGTCCTTCTCTAACACATCTGATTTGCAACCAGCAGCAGAAAAAAATATTAAGCAATATTAAAAAATTATATTGTTCGCAAATACAAACTACATTTTTTTCTTCATACGATAAAAGTAAACTTTTCTCCTTAACAGGCTTCCGTTTTTACAAGCCTAGAGAGAGAGCAGCAATTTTTAAATACCGTTTAATTGATTTAAATGGCATACCACCTGGATTTCACAGTTTTTCTACTTTTGCTTATTCCCGAGGGGTGTCTTAAACCTAGTTGTGAGGTACAGTGACTGGACACAGGAAGGACCTCACAGGAAGTGAGGTCCTTTACAAAGCCAATCTTGTGATGCTAACAAGCCTCTTATCTGTGAGGAACATGGAACTGCTCTCAATTTTCATTCATCTGCAGATCAATCACTGAGCCCATGAAGGTCACTGGAGGGAATTGGTACCACCACTGTGACCATGTTTCCCTCTAAGTAGGAAACTGAAACAAGCAAAATGTCTTTAAGATTCAAGAGTAGATCTAAAGCACCGAAAGTCCCCTAGGGCTAATAGCAAATAGGTTAACCATGGGGAAAATTGGGGGTAATAAATTATAATGCAGTCAAATGGGGAAGCTAAAGCTAATGTAAATTTAAGGTTGAGAAAGTAAACGTAGAATTGTCAGGGAATTCCCAACTTTATGTTCCATATTAGTTCAGCAATTTGACTAGCCTGCAGGAATGGTTTAGCAATATAGGTCACTTTACAAATGTAAATCATCCTAATTTAATTTTTCTGAGCTGGATTCCTTTTAACTGACCTGTTCGATGCTTACCTCTCCCCATTCCAAACCACTGGATACATGCTGATGTCACAGTAGTCTTCCAAAAGAGGGTGTCCAGTCACACTACTTCAGAGCTGCCTCTAACACATACAGCATCCTTAAGCAAATTAGAAAAACGGCACCCTCTCCTCAAGTTGAAAGTAAAAAAAAAAAAAGTGTGTGTGTGTGTACGTGTGTAAATTAGTGTACGAATGCGCAAGCTGAACAGCTTGCCGTAGCCATACTCTCACCTGCTCACATGTCCCCCAGTACCAAGAATTCACTGGCAGTGTGCATAGTAGATGCCCATGTGCATGTCTATACACACACTGAAACCTCAAGGTGAGATGCTCTGGCAGGTACAGAGGTTGGTAGGGTGGAAATCAGGCCACCAAGATCAGTCGATGAGACGAACACCAAGTGCTGTGAGACTGGGTACACTGCATGCCAGCAGATACATGAGGGCGTCTATTGGAAGAGTCTTTCCTGCAGCCTCTGGCACTCAGCTGAGAGTCTTGAATCTCCGCCCCTGGACCACCTGCTCTCCAATAAGTCTCTACAGTGGTTCTCAAGGTGTGGCAGGGGCCCTTGAAGATTCCCAGGGTGCTTTCAAGGGACCACAGGTCAAAAGTATTTTCATAATAATGTTAAGGCATGTTTTTCATTCTTAGTCATTTCATGAGTGTACGGTGGAGATTTCCAGAGGCTACACCACATGTGGTGACCTCATCACTATGGAATACGTGCTCCTGTGTTATAAAATTTCACAGTGTTAATTTCTTATAGCGTAAATGTCAAAAGTTATAACCCACACAAACAAAAGCTTTTTGGAATTCTCAATTATTTTAAGAGTGTAAAGAGATCAAAAGGTTGTGAACCAGTGAGTGAGTAGATGTCTACAGTGTGACCCGCACCCGCTAAGAAGTAGCAGCCACAGGTGGTATCATGATCACTGCCCTGTTGCTCAAAAGCTGTACTGGTTCAGGAGCAGTGAGGCAGCATGGAACCATCCTGGTTTTGGAGACAGGCCTATTTCAAACCCTAGTTTGATCAGTGATTAGCTTATGTGACCTAGTCATGTTACTTAATCTTTCTGAATATGAGGACCTGTAGGTGCAGCATTTTAAATCCTCCCCATTCTCCATCTATCACGCTGAGATTCTCAACCAAAAGAAACATACCCACAAGAACCAGTAGCAAAATAAGGAACAAATACCTATTTTATCAAAGTTGGACAAGTGCTCCAAACCCCAACTCTGCTAAAAGGTGGATTGGAGAAGAAGGCGAGGAGTTCAAGCAACACTTCCTCCCCCTGTTACCTGAACTCGAGAATGACCGGCTGTCTGGGCAGACTCCTAGTCTGTTCACCAAGCTACCTGGACAGCCTTCCCAGCCTGCCTTACCCACACAGGCACAGGGGACAAGCCCGTGGGTGCAGAGTATAGAAAGGGAAGGTACAGAGAGGAGCAGAAAGCATTTCAGAGTCCTATAATTCTGCCCCCTGGGGAAGTGTGACCCAAGGAATATTTCAGACACTGACCATTGAGATTAGATATCTTCCCTTCAACAGGGAGCAGTGAGTAGTAGATTAGAGGTAAAAATACTAAGATAGCAATGGAAGGACCTCCAGCTCCATAAAGATTATAACACCTCGCGACCTGGCACAAATCAGTCACTCGAGAATGGTAATTAATAATAGCATACGCTGGGGTTAATAGGAAAAGAGTCTGAAAAATAAGACACCTGAAACTTCTATAGCCTCTGTTTTCCACCCTTATTTATGGTAGCATAAGGGACAGTGGAAGCTAAAACGTCCCACCTTCCCCCAAAGCAGGTGTCCCTTTGCTGTGTTCCTCCAGCCCCCCTGATCATGCATTTGAAGTTCTAGGTGCTCCACCTTCTTTGAGGCTTCCAATTCAGTGGAATGGCAGTTCTTCTGACTTGAAAGTTCTACTGCAAGGTCCAACACAGTGGTCACTTCATGATACACAAAGATAATCACGACTTCCAGATTATTTGCCAAAAACAAAACAAAATAAAAACAGTGACTACTACCTCCTGTTATTAGCATGTCCTCAGTGTGGTAACTGAAGAGCCAGGAAAGATGTGAGACATACAGAATCCACTTAAATACCTATGTGCCCCAGACCTGCCAGTTAGAGGAGATGAAGAAAAGAACTAAGGATAGACTCAAACCTTAAACTGGTTAACTGATTTCCATCTAGTGATAAAGCAACCTGGGTAGGAGTTATAGAATTTCATTTACCCACATCAAACAATAAGGTTGAAACATGTCACATAAGAAATAAAAAGGTCTTAACTTGGACTCCAGGCACTTAGGAGTCTTAGGAGAGTCAAAAAAATGGCATTGATGGATGTGTCTTGGGCAAGACTCAACGTGGCCATAAGGAAAACCTCCCTGAAAGTCTGCAGCCCCAGATCCAAATCTCTGGACAATTAGCCTTCTCAGCTAGCTGAGAAGTAACCCCAATTTGCTCAGGATGGTGACCCCTGTCCTCCGTGGGTAAAGGTTTTTTAATTCTCAGAAGATTGAGAAATAGAGATGATAAAGTAATCAAGTCCATGGTATCAATATTTTTTAATTGCTTAGAACATCTGGTACATCAAAGCAACTGACAGATTAAAATATGGAACCAAATAAAATATGTAATCGAATAATTGATTTTTAGACTTATGGTTCAAGTTAAAAGGTATAAATGGATTTGCCTATGTTTGTATACACTATTAGAATATATTTTAAAAACTTGAGAATTACAATATTTATAATTTTTATTTACTAAATTAACCAGAGCATTTTAAGTACTTTAAAGTCATTTACTTGTTACAGGCATCTAGCTCTTAAGAAGATCAAATCCATTCAAGTTTAAAATATTTAAAGGGCTATAATTCATCAAGTTAATTAATAAATTCTTAAAGTGACTGGTAGCATTTACTAGATTTATACATAGAATAATAGTAATTAGGAATTGAATATAATAGTTCAATTTAAAATTTTTTCAGTGTATAACTTTAATATATCAAATTCTCACTTTAAAGACAGAAGTACCTGCAAATACTCTTTTCTGTGAATGACATCAGCCCCCAACACTACTAAAATACAAATGCCATTTGTGATTCTGTGTTTCCTTTGACTCTGGGCTCTTGGCATTTTGTCTTTTGCAGAACATAACCCTGATCCATAAAGAACCAGCTGTCTTCAGAACAAGGAAGAATCATTTACATGTCAAATGTGAATCTATTTCCTTACTATATTTAATCTCCAAAAATGGCCTCATAAAATAATAAAAGTCCCAGTTCAAACTAGCATTTGATACTTCATTCCATTACTAAAAACCGTTACTACATAATTTATTGGCCTACAGAAAGGAAACGCCTTTTCTGTTTGGTTTTCAGCTCTCAGTAGATCAAGTTCTAGTTGTCTGTATCTCCATCAATATTAATCAAAATTACACAGAGACTCCCTCCCTGACTATGTAATTTTCTAGAAAGATTAAAACACATGGTTGCAGAATCAATTGTAAGTATTTACAAACTGGGTTCTATTGAAGTGTGGCTGACAAAAGACAGAACCGAGAAAAAAGGAGGAAATGTGCAGAATGTGGTAGAAACAGTAACATCATAAGGTGAGGGGTCAAGAGATATAACTGAGATATTACTGAAACATGAAGAATCAGAAATAGAGCTTTAGGTATATTACTTAAAGTTATAAAAGTTAACCAATAGGGCTTCCCTGGTGGCGCAGTGGTTGAGAGTCCGCCTGCCGATGCAGGGGACACGGGTTCGTGCCCCAGTCCGGGAAGATCCCACATGCCGCGGAGAGGCTGGGCCCGTGAGCCATGGCCGCTGAGCCTGCGCTCCGCAACGGGAGAGGCCACAACGGTGAGAGGCCCACGTACCGCAAAAAAAAAAAAGTTAACCAATAAAAGAACTAAAATTATAAGTATAAATTATATACATATATAAGGATACACACCTGTATGTTTTTGTGCATGTATGTATCTAAAAACAGTAGGAAGAGGATAGGAGAAATGAATAGGTTTAAATCTTTTAAACCTATTTAAACCTTTGATTTAAAATATCAAAGAGAAATTATATATATTATGTACAATAAACATACACTATATATCATTAATATAAATCAAAAAATATGAACTGGCACACATTACCTGGAACATCACCGTTCAATACAGTAGCCACCAGCCACATGTGGCTGTTGAACATTTAAAATGTGTCTAATGCAAATTGAAATGTGCTTCAAGTATGTTACACCACAAATTTTGAAAACGATATAAAAATGTAAAATATCTCATTAATATATTATATGGAGAAATGATAACGTTTTGGATATACTAGGTTAAATAAAATGTATTATTAAAATAAGCTTTATATGTGCACTTTTAATTTTTTAATGTGGCTACTAGATCATTTAGAATTATAGTTGTGGCTCACATTACATTTCTATTAGGACGGCTTTAGAGTTTTGATATTAAACATCAGTAGAACTGAAAATACAAATAAAGGAGTTGGCCTCAGGGAAACACAAGTGAGGGAAAGAGACACATAAGGTGGAAGCCAACTGCTTTTTACCAGAAACTCTTCTATACAATTTTAATTATCTTAGGCATACATTACTTTGCAGAGACTGTGAAATGTTTAAACAAATTTAAAATGAAAGGGAGAAAATAATGAGGTCACAGATAACGGTTTAAAAAAAATAGACATGGAAGGGCACAGGGTGGTGGGGAAGGAGGGAATGTAGCTGGACAATGTCCATATGCAGGATGGGATCACAAGGCCACTTTATGGGTCAGTGTGACAGCATTAGGTATCATTGTGGGCAGGTCTGTCCACAGCTTTCATGAACAAAACATGTTCACCACTTCTTACTAAAGATCATCCTAGTCTCCAGTCCTCACTCTTATAATGACTAGTAGGAATACCCTTCTCTCACCCCACAGCCTGACAGCCAAAGCATCCTCAGCACTGTTGTAAATATCATCATGTCTTTTCCAATTTCCTGATGGCTCTTGGCACCCAAAGTGATCTTGAGGTCCCAAGTCAACACGTCCCTCCTATAACCCCATTTTCTTTACCAACAGGAAATTCAGTGTTTCTAAAAGGGTCTTCCTTCATCAAGCTCTCAATTACAGCTAGTTAAGTGTATCTACCTCTGAGTCCATAAGATTTGGACCTCTTAATGCTTTCTCACACGGTAAACACAGTATCCCAGTGCCTAAGATAGTAAGAAGGTCAATCCATACAGTAAACACATTCCTGCAACAAAATGTTTTTGAGGACCTGCTTGTACTGAGCTCTGTTCTAGGTACAAAGGATAGCAACGAGGGAAAAAAAACATCCTCTGTACTCTTGGAACTTACATTGTAGTGGGAGAGACAAATAACAGACAAGTAAAGGAATATACACATAACACAATGCTAAGTGATTATAAGTGCTGTTTTATATTTTTATCGTTGTATAAGAAAAATATGCAGATTGATGGGATAGACGGTGATGGGGTTGGACAAGGAGGTGACTATTTTAGAGAATTCCTTCTGAGGAGGTGATATGGAAGGAACCCCTTGGATAATGGAAAGGGTTCGGCTATGCAGAAATCTGGGAGAAAGGGAAAAGATGTTCCATGTAGGGAATGGCAATGGCAAAGGGCTTCAGATGGGAATGTACTCAATGGTCCAAAACAGCAAGAAGACATGTGGGGATGGAGAAGAGTGAGTGAGGAGAGGAAGATGAGGTACAGAGACAGCCCACCTCCTATCTTACAGGCCCTTGTGGGTCCCGGTAAAGACTTTAGATTTTATTCCAAATAGGATGAACTCTACCAGAAGATTTGGAGCAGAGAATGAATTTGCAGGACTTTTGACTTCCTAATTTTCTTGTGGAATTATAATCAATAAATCCTTCCCACTTTTCTTTCTCCACTCTTAATGATAGTGAAATGAAAGAATTAAATCAGAATTCTTTATTCACCGTAAATGTGGATCACCCTGGACCAACAGATAACTATTTGTAGGGTGGTGTCACTCTCCACAAGGCTCTATGCCCTTTGCAGGGGAATTTAAGTTTCATATCTAATTTCTTGAGTTAACAAATATTTATTGAGCTCTTTCTATAGACCAGCCCTGTGCTAGGCACTTGTCTATTTCATCCTCATAACAACCCTGTGACAGTGATAAGATTATCCTATTCCACATCTGAACAAACAGGCCTGGAGATTAGATGACCTGTCTAAGATTTTAAGCCAATAAATGACAGAACCTAGATTCACACCCAGGTTTCCTGAATGCAGAGCTCCACCTCACATTGTCTTTTTTTATAGCCCTCTTATCAGCCACAATGCGTTTTTCTAGCATTTTAAAAGGAGAGAGCCTCTCTCTCTTTTTTTTTTTAACATCTTTATTGGAGTATAATTGCTTTACAATGGTGTGTTAGTTTCTGCTGTATAACAAAGTGAATCAGCTATGCATATACATATATCCCCATATCTCCTCCCTCTTGCGTCTCCCTCCCACCCTCCCTATCCCACCCCTCTAGGTGGTC